>NC_088408.1:86813552-86876599 GCF_034236695.1 Oncorhynchus nerka
CAGGAGAGAGAGAGGTACAGGAGAGAGGAATAGGAGAGAGGAATATGAGAGAGAGAGGACTAGGAGAGAGGAATAGGAGAGAGAGATGAACAGGAGAGATGAACAAGAGAGAGGGATGAACAGGAGAGAGGAACAGGAGAGAGAGAGAGAGGAAGAGGAGAGAGAGAGGAACAGGAGAGAGAGATGAACAGGAGAGAGGAATAGGAGAGAGAGATGAACAGGAGAGAGGAATAGGAGAGAGAGATGAACAGGAGAGATGAACAAGAGAGAGGGATGAACAGGAGAGAGAGAGAGGAACAGGAGAGAGAGGGGTACAGGAGAGAGAGAGGTACAGGAGAGAGAGAGGAACAGGAGAGAGAGAGAGGAACAGGAGCGAGAGAGGCACAGGAGAGTTGAACAGGAGAGAGAGAGGAACAGGAGAGAGAGAGAGGAACAAGAGAGTTGAACAGGACCAGGAAAGAGGAACAGGAGAGAGAGGGGTACAGGAGAAAGAGAGGTACAGGAGAAAGAGAGGTACAGGAGAGAGAGAGGCACAGGAGAGAGAGAGGAACAGGAGCGAGAGAGGAACAGGAGAGAGAGATGAACAGGAGATAGAGAGAGGAACAGGAGAGAGAGAGGTACAGGAGAGAGAGAGGTACAGGAGAGAGAGGGGTACAGGAGAGAGAGAGGAACAGGAGAGAGAGAGGTACAGGAGAGAGGAATAGGAGAGAGGAATAGGAGAGAGAGAGGAATAGGAGAGAGAGAGGAACAGGAGAGAGAGAGGTACAGGAGAGAGGAATAGGAGAGAGGAATATGAGAGAGAGAGGACTAGGAGAGAGGAATAGGAGAGAGAGATGAACAGGAGAGATGAACAAGAGAGAGGGATGAACAGGAGAGAGGAACAGGAGAGAGAGAGGAAGAGGAGAGAGAGAGGAACAGGAGAGAGAGATGAACAGGAGAGAGGAATAGGAGAGAGAGATGAACAGGAGAGAGGAATAGGAGAGAGAGATGAACAGGAGAGATGAACAAGAGAGAGGGATGAACAGGAGAGAGAGAGGAAGAGGAGAGAGAGAGGGAGAGGAGAGAGAGGAAGAGGAGAGAGAGAGGAAGGAAGAGGAGAGAGGAAGGAAGAGGAGAGAGAGGAAGGAAGAGGAGAGAGAGAGGAACAGGAGAGGGAGGACCAGGAGAGATGAACAGGAGAGATGAACAGGAGAGAGAGAGGAACGGGAGAGAGGGGAACAGGAGAGATGAACAGGAAAGAGGAGAGAGAGGAGAGAGAGATGAACAGGAGAGAGAGATGAACAGGGGAGAGGGGGGAACAGGACAGAGAGATGAACAGGACAGAGAGAGGAACAGGATAGAGAGATGAACAGGAGAGAGAGAAACAGGAGAGAGGAGAGAGAGGAGAGAGAGATGAACAGGAGAGAGAGATGAACAGGGGAGAGGGGGGAACAGGAAAGAGAGAGGAACAGGATAGAGAGAGGAACAGGAGAGAGAGGAACAGGAGAGAGAGAGGAACAGGAGAGAGATGAACAGGAGAGAGAGGAACAGGACAGAAAGAGGCACAGGAGAGAGGAGAAAGACATGAACAGGACAGAGAGATGAACAGGAGAGAGAGAGATGAACATGAGAGACGAGAGAGAGGAACAGGACAGAGAGAGGCACAGGAGAGAGAGGAACAGGAGAGAGAGAGGAACAGGAGAGAGAGGAACAGGAGAGAGAGGAACAGGAGAGAGAGAGGAACAGGAGAGAGGAGAAAGACATGAACAGGACAGAGAGAGGAACAGGAGAGGGAGGACCAGGAGAGATGAACAGGAGAGAGAGGAACGGGAGAGAGAGGAACAGGACAGAAAGAGGCACAGGAGAGAGGAGAAAGACATGAACAGGACAGAGAGATGAACAGGAGAGAGAGATGAACATGAGAGACGAGAGAGAGGAACAGGACAGAGAGAGGCACAGGAGAGAGAGGAACAGGAGAGAGAGAGGAACAGGAGAGAGAGGAACAGGAGAGAGAGGAACAGGAGAGAGAGAGGAACAGGAGAGAGATGAACAGGAGAGAGAGGAACAGGACAGAAAGAGGCACAGGAGAGAGGAGAAAGACATGAACAGGACAGAGAGATGAACAGGAGAGAGAGATGAACATGAGAGACGAGAGAGAGGAACAGGACAGAGAGAGGCACAGGAGAGAGAGGAACAGGAGAGAGAGAGGAACAGGAGAGAGAGAGGAACAGGAGAGAGAGGAACAGGAGAGAGAGGAACAGGAGAGAGAGAGGAACAGGAGAGAGGAGAAAGACATGAACAGGACAGAGAGAGGAACAGGAGAGGGAGGACCAGGAGAGATGAACAGGAGAGAGAGATGAACAGGAGAGAGAGGAACGGGAGAGAGGGGAACAGGAGAGATGAACAGGAAAGAGGAGAGAGAGGAGAGAGAGATGAACAGGAGAGAGAGATGAACAGGAGAGAGGGGGGAACAGGAAAGAGAGAGGAACAGGATAGAGAGAGGAACAGGACAGAGAGAGGCACAGGAGAGAGAGGAACAGGAGAGAGAGAGGAACAGGAGAGAGAGGAACAGGAAAGAGAGAGGAACAGGAGAGAGGAGAAAGACATGAACAGGACAGAGAGATGAACAGGAGAGAGAGATGAACATGAGAGACGAGAGAGAGGAACAGGAGAGATAGATGAACATGAGAGAGAGATGAACAGGAGAGAGGAACAGAGGAGAGAGATAAACAGGAGAGAGAGATGAACGGGAGAGATGAACAGGAGAGATGAGAGAGAGGAACAGGAGAGAGATTAACAGGAGAGAGAGAGGAAAATGACAGAGGAGAGGAACAGGAGAGAGAGAGAAACAGGAGAGAGATACACAGGAGAGATAAACAGGAGAGAGAGATGAACAGGAGAGATGAACAGGAGAGAGGGGAGAGATGAACAGCAGAGAGAGATGAACAGCAGAGAGGGAGGAACAGGAGAGAAAGATGAACAGGAGAGAGGGAGGAACAGGAGAGAGATTAACAGGAGAAATGAACAGGAGAGAGGAGAGCGATGAACAGGAGAGAGAGATGAACAGCAGAGAGGGAGGAACAGGAGAGAGAGATGAACAGCAGAGAGGGAGGAACAGGAGAGAGAGGAACAGGAGAGATGAACAGGAGTGATGAACAGGAGAGGGGGAGGAACAGGAGAGAGATGAACAGGGGAGCTGAACAGGAGAGAGGGAGGAACAGGAGAGAGGAATGGGAGAGAGGAGAGAGATAGAGAGGAGAGAGATGAACAGGAGTGAGATGAACAGGAGAGAGATGAACAGGAGAGAGGATGGAGATGAACAGGAGAGAGGGAGGAACAGGAGAGAGGAGGGAGATGAACAGGAGAGAGGAGGGAGATGAACAGGAGAGAGGGAGATGAACAGGAGAGAGGAGGGAGATGAACAGGAGAGAGGATGGAGATGAACAGGAGAGAGAGATGAACAGGAGAGAGGAGGGAGATGAACAGGATAGAGAGAGGAACAGGAGAGAGAGGAACAGGAGAGAGAGAGGAATAGGAGAGAGAGGAACAGGATAGAGAGGAACAGGACAGAGAGAGGCACAGGAGAGAGGAGAAAGACATGAACAGGACAGAGAGATGAACAGGAGAGAGAGATGAACATGAGAGACGAGAGAGAGGAACAGGACAGAGAGAGGCACATGAGAGAGAGGAACAGGAGAGAGAGAGGAACAGGAGAGAGAGAGGAACAGGAGAGAGAGGAACAGGAGAGAGAGGAACAGGAGAGAGAGAGGAACAGGAGAGAGGAGAAAGACATGAACAGGACAGAGAGAGGAACAGGAGAGGGAGGACCAGGAGAGATGAACAGGAGAGAGAGATGAACAGGAGAGAGGGACAGAGAGAGAGGAACAGGATAGAGAGAGGAACAGGAGGATAGAGGAACAGGACAGAGAGAGAGCACAGGAGAGAGGAACAGGAGAGAGAGGAAGAGGAGAGAGAGGAACAGGAGAGAGGAACAGGAGAGAGAGGAACAGAGAGAGGAGAAAGACATGAACAGGACAGAGAGATGAACAGGAGAGAGAGATGAACATGAGAGGCAGAGAGAGAGGAACAGGAGAGATAGATGAACATGAGAGAGAGATGAACAGAGAGAGAGGAACAGAGGAGAGAGATAAACAGGAGAGAGAGATGAACGGGAGAGATGAACAGGAGAGATGAGAGAGGAACAGGGAGAGATGGGGAGAGAGAGAGGAAATGACAGAGGAGAGGAACAGGAGAGAGAGAGAAACAGGGAGAGATAACACAGGAGAGATGAACAGCAGAGAGAGATGAACAGCAGAGAGGGAGG
This sequence comes from Oncorhynchus nerka, assembly GCF_034236695.1. Taxonomy (NCBI): domain Eukaryota; kingdom Metazoa; phylum Chordata; class Actinopteri; order Salmoniformes; family Salmonidae; genus Oncorhynchus; species Oncorhynchus nerka. The sequence goes on from NC_088408.1 coordinate 86,817,856, forward strand.
AACAGGAGAGAAAGATGAACAGGAGAGAGGGAGGAACAGGAGAGAGATTAACAGGAGAAATGAACAGTTCACTGGTCACGATGGCAACACCCATCCGTAGCACGCGCTCCAGCAGGTGTATCTCACTGATCATCCCGAAAGCCAACACCTCATGAGCCGCCTTTGCGTTCCAGTACTCTGCTGCCTGTGACTGGAACGAATTGCAAAAATCGCTGAAGTTGGAGACTTTTATCTCCCTCACCAACTTCAAACATCAGCTATCTGAGCAGCTAACCGATCGCTGCAGCTGTACATAGTCTATTGGTAAATAGCCCACCCATTTTCACCTACCTCATCCCCACAGTTTTTATTTATTTACTTTTCTGCTCTTTTGCACACCAATATCTCTACCTGTACATGATCATCTGATCATTTATCACTCCAGTGTTAATCTGCAATATTGTAATTATTCGCCTACCTCCTCATGCCTTTTGCACACATTGTATATAGACTCCCCTTTTTTTCTACTGTGTTATTGACTTGTTAATTGTTTCCTCCATGTGTAACTCTGTGTTGTCTGTTCACACTGCTATGCTTTATCTTGGCCAGGTCGCAGTTGCAAATGAGAACTTGTTCTCAACTAGCCTACCTGGTTAAATAAAGGTGAAATAAAACATTTTAAAAAATTAAATGAACAGGAGAGATGAACAGGGGAGAGATGAACAGGGGAGAGATGAACAGGGGAGAGATGAACAGGAGAGAGAGGAACATGAGAGATGAATAGGAGAGAGAGGGACAGGAGAGATGAACAGGAGAGAGAGATGAACAGGAGAGAGGAGAGAGAGGGACAGGAGAGATGAACAGGAGAGAGAGATGAACAGGAGAGAGAGGAACAGGAGAGAGAGGAACAGGAGAGATGAACAGGAGAGAGATGAACAGGAGAGTGAGAGGTACAGGACAGGACAGAGAGATGAACAGGAGAGAGAGGAACAGGAGAGAGAGGAACAGGAGAGATGAACAGGAGAGAGATGAACAGGAGAGTGAGAGGTACAGGACAGAGAGATGAACAGGAGAGAGTGGAACAGGAAAGAGAGGAGAGAGAGAATGAACAGGACAGAGAGATGAACAGGAGAGAGAGAAGAACAGGAGAAAGAGGAGAGAGAGAATGAACAGGACAGAGAGATGAACAGGACAGCGAGATGAACAGGAGAGAGAGAAGAACAGGAGAAAGAGAAAAGGGAGAAAGAGGAAGAGGGAGAGAAAGAGGAACAGATACAAGTCTTTGTATCTGCTTTGTTTCGGTCAGAAGGCTGACAGAAAATAATAGCACCGTCTCCAATCTGTTAGCTGAAAACTAAGGGCTTTTTCAACCTACTTATCCAGGCTATTTCTTGGCTACTTAGTGATGTTAATTATTTGTAAAGATACAATGGAGGCAATGAAGGAAATCAGATTCTAGTAGTTCCCTTGGGCATGAGTACACTAAGAAGAGTACACTTGTAAATGACCATTAGATCCACATCCTGAACTAGGATTCCTCATCCTAGCCTAAGGTGGGGGGGGGGGTTCATACAGGTGAAAAGCCTCCTTTGAAATCCACCTTTCCAGAACAGCAGGACCTCCTCTGTGGAATCACCCTTTCATCGCTGACCGGCCAATCACGTCGCACGGAACCCTGCCAGGGGCGGCCTTGATTGGTCCCTGTGAGACAGACCTGTAAACCCAATTCCTGGTTATATGACCCACAGGCTTTTGTGGGATTAGTGGCTGAACCATTGAGAGCCAGCAGGAGAACGAACACACACACAGAGAGAGGAGAACCACATAGGAGTCATATAGGAACAGACTAGCCTTGAGAGAGAGCACAGCGCAGCCTCGTGTCAGGTGTGTGGTGGAACTCCTGATGAAGTCATCCTAGAGCCACCCAGGCAGTCTCTGTCTGGAGAGAATGACTAATAGGAATTCACAGGGATCATTTGGCATGAATATTTGTAGCTATTAGGCTTTAAAGAAAACCACAAAACAGCAGATCTGTTAGAGGGAGCTTAACGGAAGAATCTACAGTAGCCAAGTTCTGTGAAGGATATCAGTGCTTAGGTATCTGCAGTTAGCAGAGGTCTGCATGTGGGGTGTGTCTGTGTGTTGTCTGCGTGCATGCATGCGTTGTATCTGTGTGCGCGTGCATGAGCTTCTAGCAAAAGAGATACTGCTCTGACACTTCATTCTGGATGCTTCCATGACTACGGATAGTCCTGAATGAATGATGAAAAAGGAGAGAGCAAGATAGACAAACACATATCACACCCCCCAAAAAATGCTAACCTCCCCTGTTATTGTAATGGTGAGAGATTAACTTGTCTTGGGGGTATGATATAAAATGCTAACCTCCCCTGTTATTGTAATGGTGAGAGGTTAGCTTGTCTTGGGGGTATGATATAAAATGCTAACCTCCCCTGTTATTGTAATGGTGAGAGGTTAGCTTGTCTTGGGGGTATGATATAAAATGCTAACCTCCCCTGTTATTGTAATGGTGAGAGGTTAGCTTGTCTTGGGGGTATGATATAAAATGCTAACCTCCCCTGTTATTGTAATGGTGAGAGGTTAGCTTGTCTTGGGGGTATGATATAAAATGCTAAACTCCCCTGGTATTGTAATGGTGAGAGGTTAGCTTGTCTTGGGGGTATGATATAAAATGCTAACCTCCCCTGTTATTGTAATGGTGAGAGGTTAGCATGTCTTGGGGGTATGATATAAAATGCTAACCTCCCCTGTTATTGTAATGGTGAGGTGTTAGCTTGTCTTGGGGGTATGATATAAAATGCTAACCTCCCCTGTTATTGTAATGGTGAGAGGTTAGCTTGTCTTGGGGGTATGATATAAAATGCTAACCTCCCCTGTTATTGTAATGGTGAGAGGTTGGCATGTCTTGGGGGTATGATATAAAATGCTAACCTCCCCTGTTATTGTAATGGTGAGAGGTTAGCTTGTCTTGGGGGTATGATATAAAATGCTAACCTCCCCTGTTATTGTAATGGTGAGAGGTTAGCTTGTCTTGGGGGTATGATATAAAATGCTAACCTCCCCTGTTGTTGCAATGGTGAGAGGGTAGCATGTCTTGGGGGTATGATATTTGTGTGTCTGTAACTTTCTCCCTCATACTTATTCACAATGAATTCAGGACTATCCGTAATCATGGTAGCATCCACATGAATGTAGAAGTGTTGAAACACATTGTATTCTTCTCCAAAATGACACAATACATTATTTACCATTCATTTCTATGGTCATACACTCGTTCAGCAGATGTTATTGCGGTGTAGTGAAATGCTTATGCACAAAATCTGAACCACAACCAAAACAAACAGCAAATGCATCCAACCAGTTTGTAGAGTCACAAGCTTCATGTAATCATTGTGTGCTATGAATATGGGACCAAATACTAAACCTTTGACTACTTTAATACACATAAGTGAATTTGTCCCAATACATTTGGTCTCCTAAAATGGGGGGATTGTGTACAAAAAGTGATGTAATTTCTAAACGGTTCACCTGATATGGATGAACATACCCTCAAATGAAAGCTGACGGTCTGCACTTTAAACTCATAGTTATTGTATCATTTCAAATCCAAAGTGCTGGAGTACAGAGCCAAAACAACAACAAATGTGTCACTGTCCCAATACTTTTGAAGTAGAAAGTTTGATAAAAAATAAGTTATTCTTCCTCATCATCCCTCCACTCAGGCATAAATCATGTTCACAGAGCACCATCAACACTGCTCCAATAGCCCACTAGAGAGCTCACTGAAGACCAATAGCCCACTAGAGAGCTCACTGAAGACCAATAGCCCACTAGAGAGCTCACTGAAGACCAATAGCCCACTAGAGAGCTCACTGAAGACCAATAGCCCACTAGAGAGCTCACTGAAGACCAATAGCCCACTAGAGAGCTCACTGAAGACCAATAGCCCACTAGAGAGCTCACTGAAGACCAATAGCCCACTAGAGAGCTCACTGAAGACCAATAGCCCACTAGAGAGCTCACTGAAGACCAATAGCCCACTAGAGAGCTCACTGAAGACCAATAGCCCACTAGAGAGCTCACTGAAGACCATAGAGAGGGAGAGTGTCCCTACCACAGGAGCCTGCAGGAGGACGACTCATAATAATGGCTGGAACAGAGCTAATGGAATGCCATCAAACACATAGAAACCATGTGTTAAATGTATTTGATACCATTCCACTCACTCCTCTCCAGACATTACCACAAGCCCATCCTCCCCAATTAAGGTGCCACCAACCTCCTGTGGTCTTTAGGTGGTCTTAATTAGACTAAAAGGCCAACTGACACATTTACGTCTGAGTTTCATTGTTGTCACTAACTATGCACAGACCGAATTGAGAATCGATTAACTCATAGAAATCTATAAATTGTTCAAATCAAAGTAAATTGTACAAACAAATGCAGCTTGATAGCTTAAAATATGTAGACAACAACTCTGTAAAAAGGTATTGATGAAGAAAGGTTTAATTTGGCACCATATTCATGGTGCTCTCTGTATAATATATGTGTGTGTGTGTGTGTGTGTGTGTTTGTGTATGTCACCAGAGGGTTTAAAGAGTGTGTGTGTGTGTGTGTGTGTGTGTGTGTGTGTGTGTGTGTGTGTGTGTGTGTGTGTGTGTCCTCCAGAGGCATGCTGCTGTGTTCTCTCTGATGATACCTGTGTTACTGACAGGATAACGAGACCAACAGGGATGAGCAGCCCGCTGCCCTCGCGCCTCTCTTCCCCTCGTCTCCCTCCATCCCTTCCTCTCTCTCTCTTTCTCCCCTTCAACATCTCTCACCCTCCCCTGTCTTTATGCAGCCTCATTACCTCCTTTGTCTCTACTTTCGATCTCATTCCCCATGTCTGACTTTCTCTGTAAATCTGTAAGTCTTTTCTCTCTTCCCCCTGCCCTCTCTCTCTCTCTCTAACTCAATTAGTCTTACACCATGTTCATTTGGGTCTCCATCCAGCTCTCCCTCTGTCGCTCTCTCCGTGTCTGTGTTGATGTCAGCTAACAGAAAGGGTGTTGCGTGAGTAGTCAAGTGGGATTGATGTAAACAATAGCACTGTGTTCAAATTCCCACTCTAACATACAGTATACTACATACTGAATGAGTATATACTATATACTATTAGTTCCTTTTAGTATACTGTAAACTAACGGTATCCTTTCAGTAGAGTGAACTTGTGCTTCACCTGTCCACCGAAAGTTGATGCTATTGCTATGCAACTTCTTGCTAGCTTGTTAGCATAATAAATTACTAGCTAGACATCTTACGACTTCATTAACAATGTCCATTGAGAACGCACAACGACTATACCACTTAGCTAAGTTCAGAATGACGTGACTAATGAAGTCAAATGTTTTCCTCCATCTCCATTATTTTTTGGAGGTTTCATTACATGTGTCCATTCCATGTTAAACCCTTTATGGCTCAACTCTGCACGAGATGCACTGTATGCGGCTCGAGACAGACATACTGTACCACATACAATTATGTAAGAGTTCATATACTGGCAAGTTTGATGTATTAGCAGCCAACTAACATTAGGTAGCTACTGTGGCTAACATACCAATGCATACAAGCAACTGCTGTAATGATATGCTATGCTCCGTGTTGCTAAACAATTTCTTCGTAATATTCTTAACATTTGTCATAATTAGTTAAAGCAATGAACATTTACATTTTGTATTTACATTTGTGTCCTCTCTCGTCGGACTTCGGCTGCATATTTTACGCCATTTTCTTCAAATCTGAAAATGTTGTGAAGCCACGCACCTTTTCTGAACAATTGCATTATGGACCCTAAAAGCACAGAAATAGTGTCCACTGCTTATATACTTCAAATTTTGACGACTGTAAAACGACAGCTGGGAACTTTTGGAATACTAACTATGTCCATACTATGACCAATAAGCATACTACATACTTCATTTACATCACAAATAGTACTTTTAGTATGAGTATTCAAACACAGCATAGCAGTTGGCCATAGGGTTGAGTTGAAATACAATATTCTAGCATATCAGCTTCACAGCTCTGTGCCATTGAAAAACAGAAGCATCGTCTCCTAACATGTGTCCTCTGGAGTGTGTGTGCTGTAAATGTGCTGTAAATGTGGTAATCCTACACTTCTCTGACACAGCTCCAGCTCTTCAGAGAGATGAGAGAAGAGGGGAATAGACAGAGGGTGAATCTGTTTTACAGGAACAGGAACACAGGGGGTGTTACACACGGAAGAGAGGGATTTATAGAGGAAGAGAAGGAACTCAATACTCTACAGCACTATAGTAAAGATAGGTACATAAATACTCCACAGCACTATAGTAGAGAGGTACATAAATACTCTACATCACTATAGTAGAGAGGTACATAAATACTCTACATCACTATAGTAGAGAGGTACATAAATACTCTACATCACTATAGTAGAGAGGTACATAAATACTCTACATCACTATAGTAGAGAGGTACATAAATACTCTACATCACTATAGTAGAGAGGTACATAAATACTCTACATCACTATAGTAGAGAGGTACATAAATACTCCACAGCACTATAGTAGAGAGGTACATAAATACTCTACATCACTATAGTAGAGAGGTACATAAATACTATACATCACTATAGTAGAGAGGTACATAAATACTCTACATCACTATAGTAAAGAGGTAAATAAATACTCCACAGCACTATAGTAGAGAGGTATATAAATACTCTACAGCACTATAGTAAAGAGGTATATAAATACTCCACAGCACTATAGTAAAGAGGTATATAAATACTCTACATCACTATAGTAGAGAGGTATATAAATACTCCACAGCACTATAGTAAAGATAGGTACATAAATACTCCACAGCACTATAGTAAAGAGGTATATAAATACTCTACATCACTATAGTAGAGAGGTATATAAATACTCCACAGCACTATAGTAAAGATAGGTACATAAATACTCCACAGCACTATAGTAGAGAGGTATATAAATAATCTACATCACTATAGTAGAGAGGTACATAAATACTATACAGCACTATAGTAGAGAGGTACATAAATACTATACAGCACTATAGTAGAGAGGTACATAAATACTATACAGCACTATAGTAAAGATAGGTACATAAATACTCTACATCACTATAGTAGAGAGGTACATAAATACTATACAGCACTATAGTAGAGAGGTACATAAATACTCTACATCACTATAGTAGAGAGGTACATAAATACTCTACATCACTATAGTAGAGAGGTACATAAATACTATACAGCACTATAGTAGAGAGGTACATAAATACTCTACAGCACTATAGTAGAGAGGTAAATAAATACTCTACTGTCACACCCTGATCATAGCGAGCTGCTTATTCTCTATGTTGGTTGGGGCATGACAGTGGGTCATCTAGGTGTTTAATGGGGTGCGTCATCTAGGTGTTTAATGGGGTGGGTCATCTAGGTGTTTAATGATCTATGTTGGCCTGGTATGGTTCCCAATCAGAGGCAGCTGTTTATCGTTGTCTCTGATTGGGGATCATATTTATGCAGCCATTTCCCCATTGTGCTTTGTCGGAACTTTGTAGTAGAGAGGTACATAAATACTCTACAGCACTGTAGTAGAGAGGTACATAAATACTCTACAGCACTATAGTAGAGAGGTACATAAATACTCTACAGCACTGTAGTAGAGAGGTACATAAATATTCTACATCACTATAGTAGAGAGGTATATAAATACTCCACAGCACTATAGTAAAGATAGGTACATAAATACTCCACAGCACTATAGTAAAGAGGTATATAAATACTCTACATCACTATAGTAGAGAGGTATATAAATACTCCACAGCACTATAGTAAAGATAGAGAGGTACATAAATATTCTACAGCACTATAGCAGAGAGATACAGTATTAAATACTCAAAAGCACTATAGTAAAGAGGTACAGTATATAAATACTCAATAGCACTATAGTAGAGAGGTATATAAATACTCTACAGCACTATAGTAAAGAGGTACAGTATTAAATACTCAATAGCACTATAGTAGGGAGGTACATACATACTCTACAGCACTATAGTAGAGAGGTATATACATACTCTACAGCACTATAGTAGAGAGGTATATACATACTCTACAGCACTATAGTAGAGAGGTATATACATACTCTACAGCACTATAGTAGAGAGGTATATACATACTCTACAGCACTATAGTAGAGATGTACCGTATTAAATACTCAACAGCACTATAGTAAAGAGGTACAGTATTAAATACTCTACAGCACTATAGTAGAGATGTACCGTATTAAATACTCAACAGCACTATAGTAAAGAGGTACAGTATTAAATACTCTACAGCACTATAGTAGAGAGGTACCGTATTAAATACTGTACAGCTGTCACGGCTCTCGTCGTAATGAGGATCGGACCAAAGCACTGCAGGCACTGGACTGGGGACCCTCGCTGCAGGCACCGGACTGGGGACCCTCCCTGCCTGTACCGGACTGGGGACCCTCGCTGCAGGCACCAGATTGGGGACCCTCGCTGCAGGCCCCGGACTGGGGACCCTCGCTGCAGGCCCCGGACTGGGGACCCTCGCTGCAGGCACCGGACTGGGGACCCTCGCTGCAGGCACCGGACTGGGGACCCTCGCTGCAGGCCCCGGACTGGGGACCCTCGCTGTAGGCCCCGGACTGGGGACCCTCGCTGCAGGCACCGGACTGGGGACCCTCGCTGCAGGCACCGGACTGGGGACCCTCGCTGCAGGCACCGGACTGGGGACCCTCGCTGCAGGCACCGGACTGGGGACCCTCGCTGCAGGCACCGGACTGGGGACCCTCGCTGCAGGCTCTGGGTCATGGATCATCACTGGAGGCTTCGTGCCATGAATCATCACTGGAGTCTTTGTGCCATGGATCATCACTGGAAGCTTCGTGCCATGGATCATCACTGGAGTGAGGAGATGTATAGGCAACCTGGTGCGTGGAGCTGCCACAGGGCTTACCAGGCTGGGGAGACATACAGAAGGCCTGGTTCTGGGAGCAGGCACAGGACTCACCCGGCTGGATAAACATACTGGAGGCTTGGTTCTTGGAGCAGGCACCGGATACATTGGTCCGTGGAGGCGCACTGGAGGTCTCGAGCGTAGAGCCGGAGACACTGGAGACACTGTGCGCTCCACCGCATAACACGGTGCCTGACCAGTACCACGGTCCCTACGGTAAGCACGAGGAGTTGGCTCAGGTCTCAGGTCCCACCACCAAACGCTGCTTGGTCGTTTGGTGGTGGGTGGCAGGGTCTTGTCCCCTACCATATCCTCCTCCCATGTCCATGTCCTCCACTCCTTCTTCTCACGGTTCCCTCCTCCTCCTGTAATGAGGATTGGACCAAAGTGCAGCGTAGTAAGTGTTCATGATTTTATTTGATCACAAAACACTCTAACAAAATAAACAAGAGGGAAAACCGAAACAGTTCTGTAAGGTGCATAAACTTTACAGAAAACACCTACCCACAAAACACAGGTGGGAAAAGGCTGCCTAAGTATGATTCCCAATCAGAGACAACGATAGACAGCTGTCCCTGATTGAGAACCATACCCAGCCAAAACATAGAAATAAAGAAATTAGAATGCCCACCCTAGTCACACCCTGGCCTAACCAAAATAGAAAATAAAATAATCTCTATGACCAGGGCGTGGCAACAGCACTATAGTAGAGAGGTACAGTATGAAATACTCTACAGCACCATAGTGGAGAGGTACAGTATTAAATACTCAACAGCACTATAGTAGAGAGGTACATAATTAAATAGTCAACAGCACTATAGTAGAGAGGTACAGTATTAAATACTCTACAGCACTATAGTAGAGAGATACAGTATTAAATACTCTATAGCACTATAGTAGAGAGGTACAGTATTAATGGAATACTATGAGTAAATCAATAGTCTCCTCTGGTCTTTCAGCTAGAACTGCAGCAATCGCTACCTCCCAACAGCAACACACACACACCTTCATCTGGCACTGGTTAATATTTATGGCCTTTTCAGCCCATCCGACCGCCATCAACACTAGCTGTCAATCAGCCACCACCCACCGCCCCACAGTCAATCATCGCCTTGCCTGCCCAACACACACACACACACAGTCTTGTACAGCTAACCTTGTGGGGACACACAATTTATTCCCATTAAAAATCCTATTTTCCCTAACCCCTAACCCTAAACATAACCCTAACCTGTAATCTTACTCTAACCTTAACCCCAAAACCTAACCTTAACCCTACACCTAAACCTAGCTTCTAACCCTAAAACTAACCCTAGCTCCCTAACCCTTAATGTAATTCTAACCCTAACATTAATTCTAACCCTAAACCCCATAAAAATAGCATTTGACCTCGTGGGGAATAATAAAAGGTCCCCAGTTGGTCAAATTTGTGTTTGTTTACTATTCTTGTGGGCACTTCTGGTATAGCTAAACACAAGCTACACACGCAATCACGACATGGTCTGGAATGTCATGTCACTGATGTGCTGTACGTCAGGAATTATATTACACACTCGCACACACGGTGGCTATTTAAGCAGTCAGGGTTGATATTTCCTTCCCTGACTCTCTGTCTGTGAAAGTAGGCTATCTCCTGCAGGTAATAGGGCACAGGTGGGGGCCCTGGATGTAGTCCCCTGCATCTCAATGACAAGAGCGTATCCATGGGGATTTATCTAAATGTAAATCAGCTGCTTTCACTCTGCACACACACACACACACACACACACACACACACACACACACACACACACACACACACACACACACACACACACACACACACACACACACACACACACACACACACACACGCACACACACAAACCCCAAAACAAATAAATAAATCAAATGCACCCAGCGCTCTTTCATCTGAGCCCAATGGCGCCAAATCACTTTAACCAAATTCACTTTTAATTGAGGGAACTGATTCAGCTTTGCCCAAAATACACACAGTTTAGGTAGAGAAGCTGAGGAGAGGAGCTGAGGAGAGGAGAGGAGCTGAGGGGAAGAGAACAGAACTAGAGATGACAGGGGAGGAGAAGAGAACGGAACGAGAGATGACAAGGGAGGAGAGGGAGCAGAAGGGGGAATAGTGACAGGTGACAATAAAAAGTCAACATTTCATCCCTCTTTCCTTTCATCCCATCTCTCAGAGGAGCCACAATGGAAAGAGTAGATGAGGTGAAGAAGTGAGAGATGAAGTGAGGGATAAAGTTGACAAAAGAAGAATTTAAAGGATGTGTCCACCCTCTAGTTCTCCAGGATGAAGATCTCTGCTTGACGTTCACATCAGTAAAAATAGTAAATACTAATCACTGTGAATAAGGTAGCGCTACCTATATTTTCAATGCATTTCCAGCAAAACGTACATTTACCCTCCACTACACCACATGTAAGGTTGGTGGCGGTCAGGCCATTGTTATTACCTTGTATAACAGACAGGTAATAGCTAACATGTTAACACACTACAGCGTCTAGAAAGCCAACAGCACATAGACATGAGAAGTGCCACTGAAGTGTTAATGTTAGAGATATATGCGACAAGGTTATCTTGTAGCCACCAAAAAGGCCACCAAGAATTCTGAGATTTCCATACCCAACTACAACATTTTCCATCTAGATGGAACTGCCAAAGAGGGAGGAGTTGCAATCTACTCCAGAGATGGCCTGCAAAGTTCTGTCATACTTCCCAGGTCTATGCCCAAACGGTTTGAGCTTCTAATTATTAAAAAAAATCTCTCCAGAAATAAATCTCTCACTGTTGCAGCCTGTTATAGACCCCCCCCCCCCTCAGCTCCCCGCTGTGCCCTGGACACCATTTGTGAATTGATTGTCCCCCATCTATCTTCAGAGTTCGTTCTGTTAGGTGACCTAAACTGGGATATGCTTAATAACACCCAGGCAGTCCTACAATCTAAGCTAGATGCCCTCAATCTCACACAAATTATCAAGGAACCCACCAGGTAAAACCCTAAATGCGTAAACATGGGCACCCTCATAGATATCATCCTGACCAACTTGCCCTCCAAATGCACCTCCGCTGTTTTCAATCAGGATCTCAGCGATCACTGCCTCATTGCTTGCATCCGCTATGGGTCCGCGGTCAAACGACCACCCCTCATCACTGTCAAATGCTCCCTAAAGCACTTCTAAGAGCAGGCCTTTCTAATCGACCTGGCCCGGGTATCCTGGAAGGATATTGACCTCATCTCGTCAATCGAGGATGCATGGTTGTTCTTTAAAAGTAATTTCCTCACCATCTTAAATAAGCATGCCCCTTTCAAAAAATGTAGAACTAAGAACAGATATAGCCCTTGGTTCACTCCAGACCTGACTGCCCTCGACCAGCACAAAAACATCCTGTGGCGGACTGCACTAGCATCGAATAGTCCCCGCGATCAGGAACCAATACACGCAATCAGGAAGTCAGGAACCAATACACACAATCAGTCAGGAAAGCAAAGGCTAGCTTTTTCAAACAGAAATATGCATCCTGTAGCTCTAACTCCAAAACGTTTTGGGACACTGTAAAGTCCATGGAGAATAAGAGCACCTCTTCCCAGCTGCCCACTGCACTGAGGCTAAGTAACACTGTCACCACCAATGAATCCACCATAATCGAGAATTTCAATGAGCATTTCTCTACAAGTGGCCACGCTTTCAACTGGCTACCCCAACCCCGGCCAACAGCTCTGCACCCCCCGCAGCTACTTGCCCAAGCCTCCCCAGCTTCTCCTTCACTCAAATCCAGATAGCAGATGATCTGAAAGCTGCAAAACCTGGACCCATACAAATGAGCTGAGCTAGACAATCTGGACCCTCTCTTTCTAAAATTATCCACCTCCATTGTTGCAGCCCCAATTACCAGTCTGTTCAACCTCTCTTTTGTATCATCCGAGATCCCCAAAGATTGGAAAGCTGCCGTGGTCATCCCTCTCTTCAAAGGTGAAGAGTTCTAGAGTGACACTCTAGAACCAAACTGCTATAGACCTATATCCATCCTGCCTTGCCATTCTAAAGTCTTCGAAAGCCAAGTTAATAAACAGATCACTGACCATTTCGAATCCCACCGTACCTTCTCCGCTGTGCAATACGGTTTTCGAGCTGGTCACAGGTGCACCTCAGCCACGCTCAAGGTACTAAACGATATCATAACCGCCATCGATAAAAGACAGTACTGTGCAGCCGTCTTCATTGACCTGGCCAAGGCTTTCGACTCTGTCAATCACCGTATTCTTATCAGCAGACTCAACAGCCTTGGTTTCTCAAATGACTGCCTCACCTGGTTCACCAACTACTATTCAGACAGAGTTCAGTGTGTCAAATCAGAGGGCCTGTTGTCCGGACCTCTGGCAGTCTCTATGGGGCCACAGGGTTCAATTCTCTGGCCGACTCTTTCCTCTGTATACATCAATGATGTCTCTCTTGCTGCGGGTGATTTTCTGATCCACCACTACGCAGACGACACCATTCTGTATACATCTGGCCGTTCTTTGGACACTGTGTTAACTAACCTCCAGACAAGCTTCAATGCCATACAACTCTCCTTCCGTGGCCTCCAACTCCTCTTAAACGCTAGTAAAACCAAATGCATGCTTTTCAACAGCTCGCTGCCCACACCCGCCCACCTGACTTGCATCACATTTACATTACATTTAAGTCATTTAGCAGACGCTCTTATCCAGAGCGACTTACAAATTGGTGCATTCACCTTATGACCTCCAGTGGAACAGTAGTGCATCTAAATCTTTTCAGGGGAGGGGGTGAGAGGGATTATCTTATCCTATCCTAGGTATTCCTTAAAGAGGTGGGGTTTCAGGTGTCTCCGGAAGGTGGTGATTGACTCCGCTGTCCTGGCGTTATGAGGGAGTTTGTTCCACCATTGGGGGCCAGAGCAGAACAGTTTTGACTGGGCTGAGGGAACTGTACTTCCTCAGTGGTAGGGAGGCGAGCAGGCCAGAGGTGGATGAACGCAGTGCCCTTGCAGATGTGTAGGGCCTGATCAGAGCCTGGAGGATCTTACTGAGATGTGCCTGGCCCTCACAGCTCCGTAGGCAAGCACCATGGTCTTTACTGCAGATGATGTCAACTGAAGCCAGTGGAGGGAGCGGAGGAGCGGGGTGACGTGAGAGAACTTGGGAAGGTTGAACACCAGACGGGCTGTCATGGCGTTCTGGATGAGTTGTAGGGGTTTAATGGCACAGGCAGGGAGCCCAGCCTGTTATGAGTTGCAGTAATCCAGACGGGAGATGACAAGTGCCTGGATTAGGACCTGCGCCGTTATGATATGAGGCAGGGTAGATCTTCTGCGGATGTTGTAGAGCATGAACCTACAGGAACGGGCAGACACCGCCTTGATGTTAGTTGAGTCGACAGGGTGTTGTCCAGGATCACGCCAAGGTTCTTAGCGCTCTGGGAGGAGGACACAATGGAGTTGTCAACCGTGATGGCGAGATCATGGAACGGGCAGTCCTTCCCCGGGAGGAAGAGCAGTTCCGTCTTGCCGAGGTTCATTGAAAAAATTTTTGGTGATCCGTCATCCACACGGATATGTCTGCCAGACATGCAAATATATTACGCCACCTGGTCATCAGAGGGGGAAAGGAGAAGATTAATTGTTTCGTCTGCATAGCAATGATAGGTAGACCATTTGATTTTATGACAGAGCCAAGTGACTTGGTATAAATAGCGAGAATAGGAGAGGGCCATTAAATGAACAGAAACCTGGGGGACACCAGTGGTGAGAGCACGTGGTGTGGAGACTATATTTCGCTACGCCACCTGGTAGGAGCTAAACCTGTCAGGTAAAAACAATAATAGCAATTTTCGGAGATGCCCAACTGAAATATTTTGGAAAATCTGATGGTTCAAATACGAAAAGCCGATAAAGGTCTAAAAGGATTAAGCAAAAAGAACACTTTGTTTAAGCAGAAGGAGCGCCTCCGTGAAACAGAATATTAAATTTTAACAGTTGAATGACTAGTCTTGAAACCTAACTGATTTGGATTCAAGAAGGTCATTCTGAGAGAGATAGGGTGAGAGCTGGCCAAGGACGGCATCTTTTCAAGAGTTTTGGAGAGAAAAGAAAGAAGGGATACTGGTCTGTAGTTGTTGACATCGGAGGGATTGAGTGGGTTTTTTCAGAAGGGGGTGCAACTCTCGCTTCTTGAAGTTTTGGAAGGGATCAAAGCCAGCGGTCAGGGATGAGTTGATGAGCAAAGGTGAGGTAAGGGAGGAGGTCTCCGGAAATGGTCTGGAGAAGAGAGGAGGGGATAGGGTCAAGCGGGCAGGTTTAGGGCCCGGCAGTCATCAAGCATTGAGGTCAATTTCATCTGGAGAGAGAGGGGAGAAAGAGGTCAGAGCACAGGGTAGGGCAGTGTGAGCAGAACCAGTGGTGTCGTTTGACTTAGCAAACGAGGATCGGATGTCGCGACCTTCTTTTCAAAATCAGCCAAGTCATCTGCAGAGAGGAGGAGGGGGAGGGGGAGGAGGATTCAGGAGGGAGGAGAAGGTTGCAAAGAGCTTCCTAGGGTTAGAGGCAGATGCTTGGAATTTAGAGTGGTAGAAAGTGGCTTTAGCAGCAGAGAGAGAAGAGGAAAATGTAGAGAGGAGGGAGTGAAAGGATGTCAGGTCCGCAGGGAGGCAAGTTTTTGCATTCTCCATTTCCACAGAAAAGCCTGCCCGAAGCCCTGTTCTGTGAGCTCGCAATGAGTCGTCGAGCCACGGAGCGGGAGGGAGGACCGAATCGGCCTGGAGGATAGGGGACATAGAGAGTCAAAGGATGCAGAAAGGGAGGAGAGGAGGGTTGAGGAGGCAGAATCAGGAGATAGGTTGGAGAAGGTTTGAGCAGAGGGAAGAGATGATAGGATGGAAGATTCAAAGTAGCGGGGGAGAGAGTTAGCTGAAGGTTGGGATGCTCGATACCATCCATTTTCAGGGGCAGTGTGGGAAGTGTTGGATGAGAGAGAGGGAAAAGGATACAAGGTAGTGGTCGGAGACTTGGAGGGGAGTTGCAACGAGGTTAGTGGAAGAACAGCATCTAGTAAAGATGAGGTCGAGCGTATTTCCTGCCTTGTGAAAGGGGGGAAGGTGAGAGGGTGAGGTCAAAGAGGACCTCTGGAAAAAGGAGGCAGAGAGGAATGAGTCAAAGGTAGGCGTGGGGAGGTTAAAGTCGCCCAGAACTGTGAGAGGTGAGCCGTCCTCAGGAAAGGAGCTTATCAAGTCAACTCTGGATGGTTCTGACATAGAATATGTGGACAACTACAAATACCTAGGTGTCTGGCTAGACTGTAAACTCTCCTTCCAGACTCACATCAAACATATACAATGCTAAATTAGATCTTAAAAGTAGATCTTACTGCAGATGATGACCTGGCCTGTCATGATATTAGACAGACTGTAGCTTTTCCTGCAGATGACATCCTGGCCTGTCATGATATTACACAGTAGATCTTACTGCAGCTTCTGTCCTGGCCTGTTATGATATTAGACAGACAGTAGATCTTACTGCAGATGATGCCCTGGCCTGTCATGATATTAGAGAGAAAGTAGACATTACTGCAGATGACATCCTGGCCTGTTATGATATTAGAGAGAAAGTAGACATTACTGCAGATGATGTCCTGGCCTGTCATGATATTAGAGAGAAAGTAGATCTTACTGCAGATGATGTCCTGGCCTGTCATGATATTAGGCAGACAGTAGCTCTTACTGCAGATGATGTCCTGGCCTGTCATGATATTAGAGAGAAAGTAGATCTTACTGCAGATGATGCCCTGGCCTGTCATGATATTAGAGAGAAAGTAGATCTTACTGCAGATGATGTCCTGGCCTGTTATGATATTAGACAGACAGTAGATCTTACTGCAGATGATGTCCTGGCCTGTTATGATATTAGACAGACAGTAGATCTTACTGCAGATGATGTCCTGGCCTGTTATGATATTAGACAGACAGTAGCTCTTACTGTACATGATGTCCTGGCCTGTCATGATATTAGAGAGAAAGTAGACATTACTGTACATGATGTCCTGGCCTGTCATGATATTAGACAGACAGTAGATCTTACTGCAGATGATGTCCTGGCCTGTTATGATATTAGAGAGAAAGTAGACATTACTGTACATGATGTCCTGGCCTGTCATGATATTAGACAGACAGTAGATCTTACTGCAGATGATGTCCTGGCCTGTCATGATATTACACAGTAAATCATACTGCAGCTTCTGTCCTGGCCTGTTATGATATTAGACAGACAGTAGATCTTACTGCAGATGATGTCCTGGCCTGTCATGATATTAGACAGACAGTAGATCTTACTGCAGATGATGTCCTGGCCTGTTATGATATTAGACAGACAGTAGCTCTTACTGTACATGATGTCCTGGCCTGTCATGATATTAGAGAGAAAGTAGACATTACTGTACATGATGTCCTGGCCTGTTATGATATTAGACTGTAGCTTCCACCATGTCATACACATGAGCCTTGTAGATTTCATTTGTACTTTTTGGTGTATTATTTCCTTGTATAATTGTTTTTGTTGATATATTATTATTATTATTATTATTAATCAAACATATGGTTGATTTGCGTAATACTTCATATGCATTGCTTTGGCAACCACACATTCATGACAACAAAGCCTTTCTTAAATTGACAGACCGAGAACGAGAGCCTGTCCTCAGTTGCAACACTCACTACCAAGTTCGTCAGTACAAGAACTGTTCGTGGGAGCTTCATGCAATGGGTTTCCATGGCCGAGCAAACGCACACACACCTAAGACCACCATGCGCAATGACAAGCGTTGGCTGGAGTGGTGTGAACCTCGCTGCCATTGGACTCTGGAGCAGTGGAAACACGTTCTCTGGTGTAATGAATCAAACTGGCAACAGTTTGGGAAAGGACCTTTCCTGTTTCAACATGGTTTGCCAAGATCGGTGTGGAAGAACTTGACTGGCCTGCACAGAGCCCTGACCTCAACCCCACCAACACCTTTGGGATGAATTAGAAGGCCGACTGCGAGCCAGGCTTAATCGCCCAACATCAGTGCCTGTGCTCACAAATGCTCAAGGCTGAATGGAAGCAATCCCTGCAGCAATGTTCCAACATCTAGTGGAAAGCCCAGAAGAGTAGAGGCTGTTACAGCAGCAAAGCGGGGAACAACCATATTAATGGCCATGATTTTGGAATGAGATGTTCAACAAGCAGGTGTCCACATACCTTTGGTCATGGAGTGTATTTATCTCCTGAAAATAAATGAAAGAATTGCAACATTTCTTGAACTGCCTGTTGGGGAAAGAATATTCATTTTGTTAGAAAACATAGAGACAGTAGATCTTACTGCAGATAACATCCTGGCCTCTCATGATATTAGGCAGACAGTAGATCTTACTGCAGATGACATCCTGGCCTGTCATAATATTAGACAGACAGTAGATCTTACTGCAGATGACATCCTGGCCTGTCATGATATTAGGCAGACAGTAGATCTTACTGCAGATGACATCCTGGCCTGTCATGATATTAGGCAGACAGTAGATCTTACTGCAAATGACATCCTGGCCTGTCATGATATTAGACAGACAGTAGATCTTACTGCAGATGACATCCTGGCCTGTCATGATATTAGACAGACAGTAGATCTTACTGCAGATGACATCCTGGCCTGTCATGATATTAGACAGACAGTAGATCTTACTGCAGATGACGTCCTGGCCTGTCATAATATTAGACAGACAGTAGATCTTACTGCAGATGACATCCTGGCCTGTCATGATATTAGGCAGACAGTAGATCTTACTGCAGATGACATCCTGGCCTGTCATGATATTAGGCAGACAGTAGATCTTACTGCAAATGACATCCTGGCCTGTCATGATATTAGACAGACAGTAGATCTTACTGCAGATGACATCCTGGCCTGTCATGATATTAGACAGACAGTAGATCTTACTGCAGATGACATCCTGGCCTGTCATGATATTAGACAGACAGTAGATCTTACTGCAGATGACGTCCTGGCCTGTCATGATATTAGACAGACAGTAGATCTTACTGCAGATGACATCCTGGCCTGTCATGATATTACACAGTAAATCATACTGCAGCTTCTGTCCTGGCCTGTTATGATATTAGACAGACAGTAGATCTTACTGCAGATGATGTCCTGGCCTGTCATGATATTAGACAGACAGTAGATCTTACTGCAGATGATGTCCTGGCCTGTTATGATATTAGACAGACAGTAGCTCTTACTGTACATGACATCCTGGCCTGTCATGATATTAGAGAGAAAGTAGACATTACTGTACATGATGTCCTGGCCTGTTATGATATTAGACAGACAGTAGATCTTACTGCAGATGATGTCCTGGCCTGTCATGATATTAGACAGACAGTAGATCTTACTGCAGATGATGTCCTGGCCTGTTATGATATTAGACAGACAGTAGCTCTTACTGTACATGACATCCTGGCCTGTCATGATATTAGAGAGAAAGTAGACATTACTGTACATGATGTCCTGGCCTGTTATGATATTAGACTGTAGCTCCCACCATGTCATACACATGAGCCTTGTACATTTCATTTGTACTTTTTGGTGTATTATTTCCTTGTATAATTGTTTTTGTTGATATATTATTATTATTATTAATCAAACATATGGTTGATTTGCGTAATACTTCATATGCATTGCTTTGGCAACCACACATTCATGACAACAAAGCCTTTCTTAAATTGACAGACCGAGAACGAGAGCCTGTCCTCAGTTGCAACACTCACTACCAAGTTCGTCAGTACAAGAACTGTTCGTGGGAGCTTCATGCAATGGGTTTCCATGGCCGAGCAAACGCACACACACCTAAGACCACCATGCGCAATGACAAGCGTTGGCTGGAGTGGTGTGAACCTCGCTGCCATTGGACTCTGGAGCAGTGGAAACACATTCTCTGGTGTAATGAATCAAACTGGCAACAGTTTGGGAAAGGCCCTTTCCTGTTTCAACATGGTTTGCCAAGATCGGTGTGGAAGAACTTGACTGGCCTGCACAGAGCCCTGACCTCAACCCCACCAACACCTTTGGGATGAATTAGAAGGCCGACTGCGAGCCAGGCCTAATCGCCCAACATCAGTGCCTGTGCTCACAAATGCTCAAGGCTGAATGGAAGCAATCCCTGCAGCAATGTTCCAACATCTAGTGGAAAGCCCAGAAGAGTAGAGGCTGTTACAGCAGCAAAGCGGGGAACAACCATATTAATGGCCATGATTTTGGAATGAGATGTTCAACAAGCAGGTGTCCACATACCTTTGGTCATGGAGTGTATTTATCTCCTGAAAATAAATGAAAGAATTGCAACATTTCTTGAACTGCCTGTTGGGGAAAGAATATTCATTTTGTTAGAAAACATAGAGACAGTAGATCTTACTGCAGATGACATCCTGGCCTGTCATGATATTAGGCAGACAGTAGATCTTACTGCAGATGACATCCTGGCCTGTCATGATATTAGACAGACTGTAGCTTTTCCTGCAGATGACATCCTGGCCTGTCATGATATTACACAGTAGATCTTACTGCAGCCTCTGTCCTGGCCTGTTATGATATTAGACAGACAGTAGATCTTACTGCAGATGACATCCTGGCCTGTCATGATATTAGAGAGAAAGTAGACATTACTGCAGATGACATCCTGGCCTGTCATGATATTAGAGAGAAAGTAGATCTTATTGCAGATGATGCCCTGGCCTGTCATGATATTAGAGAGAACGTAGATCTTACTGCAGATGACATCCTGGCCTGTCATGATATTAGAGAGAAAGTAGACATTACTGCAGATGACATCCTGGCCTGTCATGATATTAGAGAGAAAGTAGATCTTACTGCAGATGATGCCCTGGCCTGTCATGATATTAGAGAGAAAGTAGATCTTACTGCAGATGACATCCTGGCCTGTCATGATATTAGAGAGAAAGTAGACATTACTGCAGATGACATCCTGGCCTGTCATGATATTAGAGAGAAAGTAGATCTTATTGCAGATGATGCCCTGGCCTGTCATGATATTAGAGAGAACGTAGATCTTACTGCAGATGATGCCCTGGCCTGTTATGATATTAGAGAGAAAGTAGACATTACTGTACATGACATCCTGGCCTGTCATGATATTAGAGAGAAAGTAGACATTACTGTACATGATGTCCTGTTCTGTTATGATATTAGACTGTAGCTCCCACCATGTCATACACATGAGCCTTGTAGATTTCATTTGTACTTTTTGGTGTATTATTACCTTGTATAATTGTTTTTGTTGATATATTATTATTATTATTATTATTATTAATCAAACATATGGTTGATTTGCGTAATACTTCATATGCATTGCTTTGGCAACCACACATTCATAACAACAAAGCCTTTCTTAAATTGACAGACCGAGAACGAGAGAACACGAGAGAACAAAAGAAAGACAGAAAGAGAGTAAGAGTGAGTGAGAGAAATGTCATTGCGAGAGAAACACAAACAGACAGAGAGACAGAAAGAAAAAACAGAAAGAGAGTAAGAGAGTGAGTGAGAGAAATGTCATTGAAAGAGAAACACAAACAGACAGAGAGACAGACCGACCGACCAAGAAAAAACAGAAAGAGAACAAGAACAGACAGACAAACAGACAGAGAGAACGATACTGATTACTGTGACCTCGTTAACCCCTCTGGCTCATTAGCATCTCGTTAAGGTGTTAGCGTTCTCCTGGCCCGTCGTCTGTCACACCTTCATTAAGCCCATCGACCCACAGAGCTTATTAAACACATTCATTACAGCCCAGATCGAACCACTACCAGGCGCCAGCACAGGACCAAACACATTAGGAGAGGGGGGTGTTCCACTTTCACTGTTAGAGGGTGGAGACATGAAAGAGGTAGGGGAGGAAGAGGAGGAAGACAACACACTCACTCAGACAGACACACACCTCTGCCTCACATCCATCATTAGTAATGAAGCCAGTGATTAGACCAACAGAGAGACAGAGGGAGATAAGAACAGAAGAGAGAAAGGAGACAGGAAAGACGGAGTGAGGAGAGTTGTCTTTCACTCCCTTTAACCTCTCTCTTTCCCCCTCTCCCATGGCCCTACAGAATCCAGTTCACCCAGAGCTATTTATCACTGACTATCACATCACAGAGCCAGAGACAGAGCCAGGACACTAACGACTTCCATCTCACTGTCAGGCAAAGGGAGCTCCCAAATCCGGCAATAGGTCCTGAAAGCTGCACTTCTAAATCAAAAGGAAAACCCATCATAGGGGGAATACAGGGGTGAGGGGGAGAGGGGAATGGGTTACTCTGTGACTCTGTGTCTGCCAGTGGACAGACAGGAGGCACTGAATGACTCGGAACTACCAAGCAAAGACACACAACAGCTGTAACTAAGCCGAAATTGAAAAAAAGAATCACCTTTATTTGACCAGGTAGGCCAGTTGAGAACAAGTTCTCATTTACAACTGTGACCTGATCAAGATAAAGCAAAGCAGTGTGACACAAACAACAACACAGAGTTATACAGTGTGTGCAAATGAAGTAAAATTAGGGAGGTAAGGCAATAAATAGGCCGTAGTGGCGAAATAATTACAATTTAGCAAATAAATACTGGAGTGATAGATGTGGAGAAGATGAATGTGCAAGTAGAGATACATGGGTGCAAAGGAGCAAAAAGATATCTATATAAAATAAATAACAAGTTGGGGATGAGGTAGTTGGAGGGCTATTTACAGATCGGCTACGTACAGGTGCAATGATCTGTAAGCTGCTCTGATAGCTGGTGCTTAAAGTTAGTGAGGGAGATATGAGTTTCCAGCTTCAGTGATTTTTGCAATTCGTTCCAGTCATTGGCAGCAGAGAACTGGAAGGAAAGGCGGCCAAAGTAGGAATTGGCATTGGGGGAGACCAGTGAAATATACCTGTTGGAGCGTGTGCTACGGGTGGGTGCTGCTATGGTGACCTGAGATAAGGCAGGGCTTTACCTAGCAAGGACTTAGATGACCAGGAGCAGGTACGTTTGGTGACGAATATGAAGCGATGGCGAGGTCGCAGTGGTGGGTAGTAGATGGGACTTTGTTGACAAAACGGATGGCACTGTGATAGACTGCATCCAATTTACCAAGTAGAGTGTTGGAGGCTATTTTGTAGATGACAACACCGAAGTCAAGGATCGGTAGGATAGTCAGTTTTACAAAGGTATGTTTGGCAGCATGAGTGAAGGATGCTTTGTTGCGAAATAGGATTCTAGTTTTAACTTTGGATTGGTGATGCTTAACTCTGGAAGGAGAGTTTACAGTCTAACCAGACACCTAGGTATGTGTAGTTGTTCACATATTCTAAGTCAGAACCGTCCAGAGTAGTGATGCTAGACAGGCGGGCAGGTGCGGGCAGCGATCGGCATTTAGTTTTACTTGCATTTAAGAGCAGTTGGAGGCCACATAAAGAGTTGTATGGCATTGAAGCTTGTCTGGAGGTTAGTTAACACAGTGTCAAAAGAAGGGCCAGAAGTATGCAGAATGGTGTCGTCTGCGTAGAGGTGGATCAGAGAATCACCAGCCACAAGAGCGACATCATTGATGTATACAGAGGAAAGAGTCGGCCAGAGAATTGAACCCTTTGGTACCCCATAGAGACTGCCAGAGGTCCGGACAACAGGCCCTCCGATTTGACACACTGAACTCTGTCTGAGAAGTAGTTGGTGAACCAGGTGAGGCAGTCATTTGAGAAACCAAGGCTGTTGAGTCTGCCGATAAGAATGCGGTGATTGACAGAGTCGAAAGCCTTGGCCAGGTCAATGAATTCGCTGCACAGTATTGTCTTTTGTCGATGGTCATTATGTTATTGTTTAGGACCTTGAGCGTGGCTGAGGTTC
Organism: Oncorhynchus nerka; assembly: GCF_034236695.1. NCBI lineage: Eukaryota > Metazoa > Chordata > Actinopteri > Salmoniformes > Salmonidae > Oncorhynchus > Oncorhynchus nerka. The sequence goes on from NC_088408.1 coordinate 86,841,846, forward strand.
ACCCATGACCAGCTCGGAAAGCAGATTGCATAGCGGAGAAGGTACGGTGGGATTCAAAATGGTTGGTGATCTGTTTGTTAACTTGGCTTTCGTAGACCTTAGAAAGGCAGGGTAAGATAGATATAGGTCTGTAACAGTTTGGGTCTAGAATGTCTCCATCTTTGAAGAGGGGGATGACCACGGCAGCTTTCCAATCTTTGGGGATCTCAGACGATACAAAAGAGAGGTTGAACAGGCAACTAGAAGGGGTTGCAACAATTGTGGTGAATAATTTTAGAAAGCGAGGATCCAGATTGTCTAGCCCAGCTGATTTGTAGGGGTCCAGATTGTCCAGATTTAGGGAGCGTAGAAGTCCAGATTTAGGGTCAATAGAGTAGCAATAGCTGTACAGTATTCACTACTACACTGGGAGAGCAGGGGACACAGCATTCAGAAAAAGCTAACGGGCCGAGGCTAGTGGATCGTTCTTCCATCCTAAAATGAAATGGTTGGATGTAACTAACTTTCCTTTAAATCACGCATTTATGTTGATTGTAGTTATGAATGAAAATGTGTGTTTGTTATACAAAGATTTAAAGGTTCGGGATTTTGGCAAAGAGTCTTTAGAATGCTAGCTGTACCCAAAGACTTCCAATCTTTGTGCTAAGCTAGTAAGCATTGGCTCGCAAAACTACTTTCAAATTCATTTATACTGGACACAGAGACATAGAAATGGTACCCACAAGCTGCCAAAATCCCAAACAATCCCTTTAACAGGCTATGTTGCAACTACCAGTGATACAACAGCCAACAATGTGTTCATTCTCAGGGTTGAGATTATCCACTGTCCCTATTGCTGGTGTTGAAAAATGTGCTTCGGTTCCAGTTTGTGCTGCTGAAAAGCCAAATGGTTAACATAAGCCCAAATGCTTGCTTCATTTGCCTAGTAAAAAAAAAACAAAAAAAAACAAACATCCACTGCTGCTCTCCTGTTGAAAACCAGTCTTCGAGCACTCTCTGCAGGTCAAAGTATAATACAACAGCCTCTGCCACAGACACTGTAATGTCTGGACAAACTCTTCCAACTCTCTGCCTTTCATTGTGCTCCCAGTTACCTAGACTACCTCCCTTTCTGTGCCTTCCACAACACCTGATTTGAAAGATGTCCATCTTAATAACACATTGTGTCAGTGAATTTCTGCATTATTGCTACATTAAAAGATCACATGAGATTAACAGGCCACAACAAATAGCATTCAACTGACTTTGACAGCTGAACTGTCACAAATAAAGAGATATATACCACTCAGAGACAGAAGGCTTGGCAAAGGTCCAAGTTGATAGAAACCCTGTCTGTCTTTCATCGTTTAAAAGCAAGTTAGTGAGCTGGGTCCATGCCTGTTCTGTAAGAGACAAACAGCGCAGTCTTGCCTGTTCTGTGATGAAGACACCTGACTGGGAGAGTATGTTTAGAAAGAGGCTACGAGCTATTAGGGATGGGCACGGTCATTAGAATATCCGAACAGACGTTAGTATTCGATTACTTGGCAGAGTATTCATTTTTTTAAAGGCTTTTGTCTAAAATGTTTAAAAAGGATTTGTGACATTTCTACATAGCCTATCGGGATAGACCATTACATTAGACATTTTAATAAAACAACAGTTAACAGTTTTTATGAGTGAGTCCCATAGCCTACACACCCATTTTACACATATAGCTTGTTGTTGTTGTCCAATCACAGCTACTCTACAGTCAGAGGCTACATGTGTAGCAAGTGAAGTGGGATATTTCTAAATCAATGCAAAATGGAATTAAAATGATGGAACTAAGTTGACTAAATTAGAAGAAAAAGGTTACAATGAGCATCCAAAAGGTAGGCTGTTGTTTCATATGAATTAAATCCAATTTTAGTTGTCAAATGCGGTGAATACAATACAAGTGTAGACCTCACCGTGAAATGCTGACTTACGTGTAGACTTCACCGTGAAATGCTGACTTACGTGTAGACTTCACAGTGAATTGCTGACTTACGTGTAGACTTCACAGTGAATTGCTGCCTTACGTGTAGACTTCACCGTGAAAGACTTCACAGTGAATTGCTGCCAGTGAAATGCTACGTGTAGACTTCACCGTGAAATGCTGACTTCACCGTGAAATGCTGACTTACGTGTAGACTTCACCGTGAAATGCTGACTTACGTGTAGACTTCACAGTGAATTGCTGCCTTACGTGTAGACTTCACAGTGAAATGCTGACTTACGTGTAGACTTCACCGTGAAATGCTGACTTACGTGTAGACTTCACAGTGAATTGCTGCCTTACGTGTAGACTTCACTGTGAAATGCTGACTTACGTGTAGACTTCACCGTGAAATGCTGACTTACGTGTAGACTTCACCGTGAAATGCTGACTTACATGTAGACTTCACTGTGAAATGCTGACTTACGTGTAGACTTCACAGTGAAATGCTGACTTACGTGTAGACTTCACCGTGAAATGCTGACTTACGTGTAGACTTCACCGTGAAATGCTGACTTACGTGTAGACTTCACCGTGAAATGCTGACTTACGTGTAGACTTCACCGTGACATGCTGACTTACGTGTAGACTTCACCGTGACATGCTGACTTACGTGTAGACTTCACCGTGAAATGCTGACTTACGTGTAGACTTCACCGTGAAATGCTGACTTACGTGTAGACTTCACCGTGAAATGCTGACTTACGTGTAGACTTCACAGTGAAATGCTGACTTACGTGTAGACTTCACCGTGAAATGCTGACTTACGTGTATACTTCACCGTGAAATGCTGACTTACGTGTAGACTTCATAGTGAATTGCTGACTTACGTGTAGACTTCATAGTGAATTGCTGACTTACGTGTAGACTTCATAGTGAATTGCTGACTTACGTGCCCTTTCCCAACAATGCAGATAAAAGTATGAAAATAAAAATTAAATAGTAACACAATAAAATAATAATAATAATGAGACTATATACAGGCTATGTGGGCTAAAGCAAGAGGGACTGGTTTGGCAGATGACTGGATGGCTTGTAAACGTCTTCGTGAAATCTACTTCACAAAATGTAAATAATCCATCCAAATTTTGGCAAGTAGTGAAAGGTTTGGAGTGCAGAAAAGATACACAGCTTCCTAAACAATTGTTGATTGACACACAGATTGTAACTGACAGAACCTCCATTCTGAAAGCCTTGAACCAGCATGTTTTAGATACAGGCAGTTTATTTGAAAAGGTCAAAGGAATTTACCTGACACCCCTGTGCACTCCTTCACCAGGTTCTCCTTTTCATCCTTCTCTGTTTCAGAAGTGTGTAAAGCCCTGAAAGAAATTGATAAAAATAAATCCCCTGGCCCTGATGAACTAGACTGCATAGACTACATAGCCTCCTACATCTAGCTGCAGACATCATTGCTCCCACCTTAACATGTATTTTTAACCTCACGCTTCATGTTAAGGAAATCTCCAAGTTATGGAAATCTGCTTTTGTACTGCCTCTCCTGAAAGGTGGAGATCCCTCGCTACTTGACAACTATCGACTCATATCAAAATTGCTTGTATTGTCAAAGGTACTGGAGTCCTTAGTTAGTAGGCAGCTAAAGACCTACTTCCAAGAAAACAACATTTTAAATGGAATGCGAATCAGGTTTTAGGTCTGGCCACAGCACTGTTTCAGCAACATTGAAGGTTTTAAATTACATCCACTGTGCTTTTGGTAAGAAGTTACATTGTGTGTCTGTTTTTATTGTATTTGTCGAAGGCTTTTGACACCGTGGACCATGCTGTGTTAGTGCAAAGGTTAAAATGTTGTGTAATTACTGGTCATGCTCTAGATTGGTTTATAAAATACCTATCAAATCGTACACAATGTGTAATGGCAGATGGTTGTAAATCTGAGTCCATAGAGGTGTGCTCAGGTGTTCTGCAAGGTTCTATTTTGGGCCAACTGTTGTTCATTTTGTATATCAATAACATTGGGGATCTTATTGAAACAACAGATGTTAATTTTTATGCAGATGATACAGTTTTTCATTCAAGTGGTAGTAGTTTATCTTTAGCTTTTGAAAATTCCCAAAGAGCATTTAACATCATATAACATAACCTGTATGATTTAAAGCTGATTCTAAATTCAGGTAAAAGAAAATGCATGGTATTTTCAAATGCCAGGCATGTTACTAATCATGTCATTGCTACATTGGCTGGACATACTATAGAGCAAGTTAAAGTGTACAAATATTTGGGTGTGTGGGTTGATGATAAGCTGAGCTTCACTGTGCATGTAGAGAACTTGATAAGGAAGCTCAAGCTGAAAATAGGATTTTATTACGGGCATAAGGCTTGTTTTTCTTTTGAGGCCAGGAAGGAGCTGGTACGATGTACATTACTGTCGGTTATTAGATTTTAGTGATGTAATATATATGCAGGCCTCAGCCACTACCATGAGAGCACTTGATTCAGTGTATCATGCAGCCCTCAGGTTCATTTCAAATCAGAAACGTCGAACACATCATTGTGATCTCTACAGCGCTGTTGGCTGGTCGCCATTGACCTTGCTTAGGCTTAAGCACTGGTATACACTTTTCTTAAATAAAAAGTAAGGCCATATTGGGTAAAATGCCATTTTATCTCTGTTCTTTTTTAGTCGGGTCAGTAAATAAATATCAATTACGGTCCCATTCGGAATTACTTCTAACAGTACCAAAAATTAGAACAGGACATAGTAGAAATAGTTTTAGTTACAGTGCTCCTGGAATTCTCTCCTGACCATTTTAAAATGTGATGATCTAGTTTCGTTGGTGGAGTTTTAACACTTGATCGATGTATACAACATAGAAGAGTGTAATTGTTTTTAGGCCAGCTGTTTTTAGTCAAGATGTTTGTGTTTTTAATGTAATATGTAATTGTTGTACTGTATGTGTGTTTATAGTTTTGTTTAATGTTGTGTTAGTGTATGTAAGTTGTTTTGTCTGAAACATTGTTCCCCCTGCTGCTATTGGACCAGGTCTCTCTTGGAAAATAGATTTTATTTCAATGAGAAAAAACCTGTATAAATAAAGGTAAAATAAATTAAATAAATAAATAAAAATATTCAAGGAGTACCGGTACCGAGTCAGTGGACTGGGATATGAGATAGTTGGGGTGATTGAATGAGGTAATATGTACTTGTAGGTTTGGTTAGGTGATTGATTGATTGATTGATTGAGGTAACATGTATTTGTAGGTTTGGTTAGGTGATTGATTGAGGTAATATGTACATGTAGGTTTGGTTAGGTGATTGATTGAGGTAACATGTATTTGTAGGTTTGGTTAGGTGATTGATTGAGGTAATATGTACATGTAGGTTTGGTTAGGTGATTGAATGAGGTAATATGTACTTGTAGATTTGGTTAGGTGATTGATTGATTGAGGTAATATGTACATGTAGGTTTGGTTAGGTGTTTGATTGAGGTAATATGTACATGTAGGTTTGGTTAGGTGATTGATTGAGGTAATATGTACATGTAGGTTTGGTTAGGTGTTTGATTGAGGTAATATGTACATGTAGGTTTGGTTAGGTGTTTGATTGAGGTAACATGTATTTGTAGGTTTGGTTAGGTGATTGATTGATTGATTGATTGATTGATTGATTGATTGATTGATTGATTGATTGATTGATTGATTGATTGATTGATTGATTGATTGATTGATTGAGGTAATATGTACATGTAGGTTTGGTTAGGTGATTGATTGAGGTAATATGTACATGTAGGTTTGGTTAGGTGATTGATTGAGGTAATATGTACATGTAGGTTTGGTTAGGTGATTGATTGATTGATTGATTGATTGATTGATTGATTGATTGATTGATTGATTGATTGATTGATTGATTGATTGATTGAGGTAATATGTACATGTAGGTTTGGTTAGGTGATTGATTGAGGTAATATGTACATGTAGGTTTGGTTAGGTGATTGATTGAGGTAATATGTACTTGTAGGTTTAGTTAGGTGATTGATTGAGGTAATATGTACTTGTATGTTTGGTTAGGTGATTGATTGATTGAGGTAATATATACATGTAGGTTTGGTTAGGTGATTGATTGAGGTAAAAATGTATTTGTAGGTTTGGTTAGGTGATTGATTGATTGATTGATTGAGGTAATATGTACATGTAGGTTTGGTTAGGTGATTGATTGATTGATTGAGGTAATATGTACATGTAGGTTTGGTTAGGTGATTGATTGATTGAGGTAATATGTATTTGTAGTTTTGGTTAGGTGATTGATTGAGGTAATATGTACTTGTAGGTTTGGTTAGGTGATTGATTGATTGATTGAGGTAATATATACATGTAGGTTTGGTTAGGTGATTGATTGAGGTAATATGTACATGTAGGTTTGGTTAGGTGATTGATTGAGGTAATATGTACATGTAGGTTTGGTTAGGTGTTTGATTGAGGTAAATGTATTTGTAGGTTTTTGTGATTATTGATTGATTGATTGAGGTAATATGTACATGTAGGTTTGGTTAGGTGATTGATTGAGGTAATATGTACATGTAGGTTTGGTTAGGTGATTGATTGAGGTAATATGTACATGTAGGTTTGGTTAGGTGATTGATTGATTGAGGTAATATGTATTTGTAGGTTTGGTTAGGTGATTGATTGATTGATTGAGGTAATATGTACATGTAGGTTTGGTTAGGTGATTGATTGAGGTAATATGTACTTGTATGTTTGGTTAGGTGATTGATTGATTGAGGTAATATATACATGTAGGTTTGGTTAGGTGATTGATTGAGGTAAAAATGTATTTGTAGGTTTGGTTAGGTGACTGATTGATTGATTGAGGTAATATGTACATGTAGGTTTGGTTAGGTGATTGATTGATTGATTGATTGAGGTAATATGTACATGTAGGTTTGGTTAGGTGATTGATTGATTGATTGATTGAGGTAATATGTACATGTAGGTTTGGTTAGGTGATTGATTGAGGTAATATGTACATGTAGGTTTTTTTAGGTGATTGATTGAGGTAATATGTACATGTAGGTTTGGTTAGGTGATTGATTGATTGATTGAGGTAATATGTACATGTAGGTTTTTTTAGGTGATTGATTGAGGTAATATGTATTTGTAGGTTTGGTTAGGTGATTGATTGATTGATTGAGGTAATATGTACATGTAGGTTTGGTTAGGTGATTGATTGATTGATTGAGGTAATATGTACATGTAGGTTTGGTTAGGTGATTGATTGAGGTAATATGTATTTGTAGTTTTGGTTAGGTGATTGATTGAGGTAATATGTACATGTAGGTTTGGTTTGGTGATTGATTGAGGTAATATGTACATGTAGGTTTGGTTAGGTGATTGATTGATTGAGTAAAATGTATTTGTAGGTAGGGGGTGAAAAGCAGAAAGTCCAGGTAGCCGCTTAATTAAATGTTTAGCAATCTAATGGCTTTGGAGTAGAAGCTGTTCAGGAGCCTTTTGGTCCCAGACCTGGCACTCTGGTACTGCTTCTCGTGAGGTAGCAGAGAGAACAGACTGACTTGGGTGGCGGGAGTCTTTGACAATTTTTAGGGCCTTCCTCTGACACCGCGTGGAATGGAGTTGTAGACGAGGATGGGAAGTGCAGCAAAATATTATCATATTCGAATAGTGAAACTTCAAAATGTCCATCCCTACCAGCTACATAACAAACACCAAGACTTAATTTGAACAACCTCTCACTCGTACAAATTATTTCCTGTCGCCAGGGGAACCTTTTTTAAACCACAGTCATTTCTTCCAACCAGTCTCTTTGTCCGGCATGGACTGTCACATTGTAATCCCCAGAACAGCTCAAATGGACAGTTCACTTCACAGACACTCATATCTAGAGGCCAGTCGTGACATTTACAAAACTCATCGCTCGCCTCTCTCCATCTTCTTCTTTCCTCTCTTCTTCCTCCATATTGATAGCAGTATGTTTAGGTCCAGTCCGCCAGCCAGGCCGTCAGAGGAAACACAGCATTAATAGACCTGATGACTTGTGAACCTGAGAGATGATCAACTGGATGACCCCCAACAGAGGGTCCTCACTCCTAACCACATGAAACAGCATTCACTGGTTTTCTGACGGATCGATAGCTAGACTTCAAAGAATGCAGGCGAGAGAGGAAATGAGAGTACACAAACACACAGAGGGAAGAGAGAGAGGAAAAGAAAGAACAGGAGAGAAACAGGAGGGAGAGAGAGGAAGAGGTGAGAGAGAGGTGGAAGGAGACCTAACAGAGTGAAAGGGGGTAATAAATTGAGGTGAATGAGAGACAGGGAGAAGTGTAAGGTATATGAGGGTAAGAAGGAAAGGGGGAGCAAGGGGAGAAAATAAGGGATGTGGGAGTCTGGGAGGTGAGGGAAAAAGGAGAGTCTGGGAGGTCAGGGAAAGGGGGAGTCTGGGAGATGAGGGAAATGGGGAAAATAGTGCCAATTTTCAACTGAATCACCTGGGGAGTGGAGGGGGGGCATCCAATAGCCTGTTCCCCTGTGTTAGGAGAGAAATGAGGGGTGAGAGAGAAAGAGACAGAGACACAGAGAGAGAGTGAGAGAGCGATAACATGGGGAGAGGGAGAAAATGAGGGGTGAGACAGAGACACAGAGAGAGAGTGAGAGAGAGATAACATTGGGGGAGAGAGAGACAGAGACACAGAGATAGAGTGAGTCAGTTCCTGTCCTTTGTAATCCTTCATGTCCAGTAGCGAGTAATGTCACGTCATCCCAACAACATGTTCCAGCCAAAGTAGACACATCGTCCATGTCACAGACAGGAGACTGTCACTGGGATGTTTTCTCTGGGAGGGAAGAAGGCTGGCTGTGGAGAGCGTTCCTCCAGTCCGCTGGTCAGTCGGTCCTGCTTATCTCTAATCATTCCAAAATACTTCCTGGGACAAGTTTTCCAAGAAAGTGTACATTTTGACCAGCCTTTCCCATGTGTCTCCCTGTGTTTAAACTAACCAGTTGGGTGTTGTGTCAGAATAGATATCCTAGAACTAAGAATATTCATTACCTGTTCCCCTGTTCTGCCTTTGTTCTGGCCAGTTCAATCTGATATAGCAAAAAATACACAGATCACTCACCGCATCGGACCACTTGTCTGGTCTTAACTACACTGTAATGTTCACAAGCTGCCAGCCTATCAGGGAGGGAGATGAGGTATATGTGACCGACCAATGGCTAAACAGATGCCATTCCATGTGACACCTCATCACCCAGAGTGTTCTGTGGAATGTGTTCTGTGGTCCATGTTATGTGGTCCGTGTTCTGTGGTCCATGTTCTGTGGAATGTGTTCTGTGGTCCGTGTTCTGAGGTCCGTGTTCTGAGGTCCGTGTTCTGTGGTCCGTGTTCTGTGGTCCGTGTTCTGTGGTCCGTGTTCTGTGGAATGTGTTCTGTGGTCCGTGTTCTGTGGTCTGTTCACACAAATATAGCCGTCACACTCCACTCTCTGACAAGCTGGGATGAATAGCCAAGATGGACAGGTCTCAGGGAAAAAGGAGAGGAAAATTCACATTTGCGACTAATTAGATCTAAATTGAGGGCACATGGTAATCTATTGTAGGTCATCTCCAAATCCATTTACACTTACACACATTTAAGCTAATTGAAACAGTGTTTAATCAGAACCGTGTGTGTGTGTGTGTGTGTGTGTGTGTGTGTGTGTGTGTGTGTGTGTGTGTGTGTGTGTGTGTGTGTGTGTGTGTGTGTGTGTGTGTGTGTGTGTGTGTTCATATTCTATCACCTCAATGGAAAATTAAAACAAATGTGCTTTGATTCCACCAGGAAAGGAGAGGCAGGCGGGAAATTAAAAAGAGAGAGAGAAAAGTGCCTATGCTGCAAAATGTTCCTAAAATTGCGATATACTCGTGTTTAATTTAAAGGACTAATGGAATAGAATTATTCAAGCAGAAGAATGGGTGTGATCTGTTGAGAAGATAGGCCTTGTCTGTATTGCATTTATAAAACTCTCAGCTCAACTTCCAGGATGTCTCTCTCCTAGGACACATTAATATGATGATGAGGAGGAGTTTGGTATTCTGTAAGTCTTTATCCTCTGAGGTAGACAGAGAGAGAACAGAATATTGCAAATCAACAAGAGCTCAAAACAAGGTCTGAAAACGGACAACAACATATAGCTACAACTCTGACAGAGTCTAACTATGAACAAGTCAAATAGGAGAACACAAACATACTGTTATTCTTTACAGGTGATCCCAACATCTCTTTAAAAACCCACTTTTTGAAAGTTCTCTTTCTTCTTCCCACGCGCAGCATAGCAGAGAGAAACGTTAATCCAGTTCAAACCAGCCAGTTCACCTTGTTCTGTGTGGACACAGAGAACCGTCAGGGAGAAGAGAGAGAAAAAGAGAGCGTGGGTGCAGGAAAGAGAGAGAGAAATAGTGAGAGAAAAAGAGATAGAGACCCAAACATCAGAACTTCACCTGAGGAACTCAGATATCACTGGAGCCCCAAAATAGCTGGTCTCTGAGTCTGTTCAGACTCCTGGCTAACCAGCTGAGATCTGACAGGGAAACAGAAGGTTGGAGCTGGCTAACCATTAGAGATCTGACAGGGAAACAGAATGTGGGAGCTGGCTAACCAGTAGAGATCTGACAAGGAAACAGAAGGTGAGAGCTGGCTAACCAGTAGAGATCTGACAAAGTAACAGAAGGTGAGAGCTGGCTAACCAGTAGAGATCTGACAAGGTAACAGAAGGTGAGAGCTGGCTAACCAGTCGAGATCTGACAAGGTAACAGAAGGTGAGAGCTGGCTAACCAGTAGAGATCTGACAAGGTAACAGAAGGTGAGAGCTGGCTAACCAGTAGAGATCTGACAAGGTAAGAGAAGGTGAGAGCTGGCTAACCAGTAGAGATCTGACAAGGTAACAGAAGGTGAGAGCTGGCTAACCAGTAGAGATCTGACAAGGTAACAGAAGGTGAGAGCTGGCTAACCAGTAGAGATCTGACAAGGTAACAGAAGGTGAGAGCTGGCTAACCAGTAGAGATCTGACAAGGTAACAGAAGGTGAGAGCTGGCTAACCAGTAGAGAGTAACAGAAGGTGAGAGCTGGCTAACAGAAGGTGAGAGCTGGCTAACCAGTAGAGATCTGACAAGTAACAGAAGGTGAGAGCTGGCTAACCAGTAGAGATCTGACAAGGTAACAGAAGGTGAGAGCTGGCTAACCAGTAGAGATCTGACAGAAAGTAGTAACAGAATGTGAGAGCTGGCTAACCAGTAGAGATCTGACAAGGTAACAGAAGGTGAGAGCTGGCTAACCAGTAGAGATCTGACAAGGAAACAGAAGGTGGGAGCTGGCTAACCAGTAGATATCTGACAAGGAAACAGAAGGTGAGAGCTGGCTAACCAGTAGAGATCTGACAAGGTAACAGAAGGTGAGAGCTGGCTAACCAGTAGAGATCTGACAAGGTAACAGAAGGTGAGAGCTGGCTAACCAGTAGAGATCTGACAAGGTAACAGAAGGTGAGAGCTGGCTAACCAGTAGAGATCTGACAAGGTAACAGAAGGTGAGAGCTGGCTAACCAGTAGAGATCTGACAAGGTAACAGAAGGTGAGAGCTGGCTAACCAGTAGAGATCTGACAAGGTAACAGAAGGTGAGAGCTGGCTAACCAGTAGAGATCTGACAAGGTAAAAGAGTGTGAGATCTGGCTAACCAGTAGAGATTAGACAAGGAAAGAGAAGGTGGGAGCTGGCTAACCAGTAGATATCTGACAAGGAAACAGAAGGTGAGAGCTGGCTAACCAGTAGAGATCTGACAAGGTAACAGAAGGTGAGAGCTGGCTAACCAGTAGAGATCTGACAAGGTAACAGAAGGTGAGAGCTGGCTAACCAGTAGAGATCTGACAGGGAAACAGAAGGTGAGAGCTGGCTAACCAGTAGAGATCTGACAAGGTAAAAGAAGGTGAGAGCTGGCTAACCAGTAGAGATCTGACAAGGTAACAGAATGTGAGAGCTGGCTAACCAGTAGAGATCTGACATGGTAACAGAAGGTGAGAGCTGGCAAACCAGTAGAGATCTGACAAGGTAACAGAAGGTGAGAGCTGGCTAACCAGTAGAGATCTGACAAGGTAACAGAAGGTGAGAGCTGGCTAACCAGTAGAGATCTGACAAGGTAACAGAAGGTGAGAGCTGGATAACCAGTAGAGATCTGACAAGGTAACAGACGGTGGGAGTTGGATAACCAGTAGAGATCTGACAGGGAAACAGAAGGTGAGAGCTGGCTAACCAGTAAAGATCTGACAAGGAAACAGAAGGTGGGAGCTGGATAGCCAGTAGAGATCTGACAAGGTAACAGAAGGTGAGAGCTGGCTAACCAGTAGAGATCTGACAAGGTAACAGAAGGTGAGAGCTGGCTAACCAGTAGAGATCTGACAAGGTAACAGAAGGTGGGAGCTGGCTAACCAGTAGAGATCTGACAGGGAAACAGAAGGTGGGAGCTGGCTAACCAGTAGAGATCTGACAAGGAAACAGAAGGTGAGAGCTTATTGTGGCAGACTCCCTTCATACAAATATTAAAGTTAAACACTTCCAGACTAGACACTGCATGTTCTGATGAGAGCAGGAAGCCTTGAGCCACAGAGGAGATAAACCACCAGCGGAGTATGAGAGAGAGAGAGAGAGAGAGAGAGAGAGAGAGAGAGAGAGAGAGAGAGAGAGATTGTGAAAGGAGACAGAGAGAAAGAGAGAGCAAGAAAGAGAGAGGAGAGAGACCGCCCAAAACATCCCCCAGCTTTTTAATTATTCAATTAGAAGAAAGCCAGAAGAAGGGGAGGAGGAGGAACAGAGCGAGTGAGGGATCTCCATTCCTCATTGATTGAAAGAGAGAGACAGGATCCTGTTACATTACATTTGGGAGAAGAGAGTGGAGGCAAGAAAAGAGATGGGGAAAGGGAGGCATGAGAGAGAGCGAGAGAGAGACCGAGGGACCGAGAGACAGACAGAGGGACTGAGAGAGAGACAGGGGGAGCGAGAGAGAGACAGAGGGAGCGAGAGAGACAGACAGACAGACAGGCTATGTGCTCACTGCCCACAAAATTAGGTGGAAACTGAGCTGCACTTCCTAACCTCTTGCCCAATGTATGACCATATTAGAGAGACATATTTCCCTCAGATTACACAGATCCACAAAGAATTTGAAAACAAATCCAATTTTGATAAACTCCCATATCTACTGGGTGAAATTCCACAGTGTGCCATCACAGCAGCAAGATTTGTGACCTGTTGCCACGAGAAAAGGGCAACCAGTGAAGAACAAACACCATTGTAAACACAACCCATATTTATATTTAGCGAGAAAGAGACAGAGGGAGCGAGAAAGAGACAGAGGGAGCGAGAGAGACACAGAGGGAGCGAGAGAGCGAGCGAGAGAGAGAGCGAGAGAGAAAGAGAGAGAGGGAGCGAGAGAGAGAGGGAGGGCGAGCAAGCGAGCGAGAGAGATGGGGAGAGGGGGAGCGAGAGAGAACGAGAGAGAGAGAGAAGGAGCGAGAGAGCGAGCGAGGGGGAGCGAGAGAAAGAGAGAGGGCGAGAGAGAGAGATAGGGAGAGCGAGAGAGAGAGAGCAAGAGAGAGGGGAAGTGAGAGAGAGAGAAAGAAAGAGAGAGGGAGAGAGGGAGCGAGAGAGAAAGAGAGAGAGAGAAGGAGCGAGAGAGAGATTAAGAAAGATAGAGGGAGCGAGAGAGAGAGAAAGAAAGAGAGAGGGAGCGAGAGAGAGAGAGAGAGAGAGAGAGAGAGGGACGGAGTGAGAGAAAGAGAGAGAGAGAGAGAGAGAGAGAGAGAGCAAGAGAGAGAGAGGGAGCGAGAGAGGGGGGGAGCAAGAGAGAAAGAAAGAGAGAGGCAGAGAGAGGGAGCGAGAGAGAAAGAGAGAGAGAGTGAGGGGAGTGAGAGCGAGGGAGGGAGCGAGAGAGAGGGAGGGAGGGTGCGAGAGAGAGAGAGCAAGAGAGAGGGAGAAAGAGAGGGAGGGAGCGACAGCGAGAGGGAGCGAGAGAGAAAGAGAGCGAGAGAGAAAGAGAGAGAGAGAGGGAGGGGAGTGAGAGAGAGGGAGCAAAAGAGAGGGAGAGGGGGAGCGAGAGCGAGAGGGAGCGAGAGGGAGCGAGAGTGAGCGAGAGGGAGTGAGAGAGAGAGGGAGAGAGAGAGAGCGAGAGGGAGTGAGAGAGCGAGAGAGAGCGAGCGGGAGTGAGAGAGAGAGGGAGAGAGAGAGCGAGAGGGAGGGAGAGAGAGGGAGGGACCGAGAAATGTCAAATGTATCTCACGTCATCTATCAGCGCAGCCGATATCCCCTTATACACAAGCTAAGGTTAGGGTTATGCATAAGGTTAGCAGTGTGGTTAAGGTTAGAGTTAAGGGTTAGGTTTAAAATCAGATTTGAAGAAGATAAATTGTAGAAATGGGCGGGGTTTATGACTTTGTGGCGCTGGTAACTAGTGACGACCCTACTTTGCAAACTGCAAGTGTAATTTTTAATTGGTTAGCCTAGGCTAATAACCCCCCTGAACATAGGCTCACCATTTTGCATATTTTATATCACAGTTCTTTTCTCTTGTTTTTACTATAAAATAGGTGTGTCTTGACTGTGATAAGGGTTCGGCAAATAACAGCAGTATGCTAAATGAACAAAACAAGGCTGTCGACCATCAAGCACCACTGCTGAGGTTACTGCCTTTTAATAGATTGTGTTCCACAATATAATAGAACCAGTTAATATTACGATGTGAATTAAGGACTCTTAAAATGGCACTTCTTTTTTATTCACCGAATATATATGGGGCAATTTAGCAATTATGATTCGTTATCTGTAATGGTTATGATAAATTAGACATTGTTGCACACTGTTGGCATATGGAAATATTAGCACATATCTTTTCCCCAGCACGGGCCTTGCGTTAAAAAAAATGAAAACCAGCAGCCTAACTCTAATCCAGAGATAAGGACACTTGTCCCTAGACCTACAAGACAATTGTAAATAATTCACCTTGCCCACTTTCCTTTTTAACGAGGTGAAATCAATGCTTTAATATGGTCCTACATTTCTCATTAAAAAAGATATCGAGCTATTAAATTTGATTTCTCAAAACAGTTGGGGAGAGAAACCCCAGTGAGATAATGAGAGTCTTCTATGGAGAGGAGAGAGGGAAGTTTCCCTGGCCTTCTTAATAGCAGGCCAAATTAATGACAATATCAGGCCAACACAATGAGTGCGGCTAGACATAACAACTCACTTCTCTCTGGCACAATATAAAGAGGAAGCCAGAAAACCTTCCAGCAGTCTAATGTCTGAAAAATGACTGTCTGAAATTGATCCCGCAACATTAGAAATATTATTAGCGCCGAAATGAATCTCACACCTCACTATAATACCTATTTTCATAACTATTATGGTGATGAATGAGATTTTAACCAACTGAGCTACTGTTAAACAACTTTAAGTGGAACTAATTAATCAAGAGCATAATCAACCTGAGAGGAGAGAGAATATTTAGAGGAAAGGAAGGCAAATGCATTAGGTTAGAGAATAATGAGGATTATGATGCAATGCTGCAAGGCCTAGATAGACTTGGAAACAGAAGTCAATTGCACATCTCAATACATACAGTACATATCCAGGAAAGCTTTGCATGGAACTGCCAAATGTAGAGGATTCTAGCCGGCCACTGAGGCTTAGTTAAAATCATTTAAAAAATGATCTGACCCATGTATCAAGCCTCTCACAGAGTAAGACCTGTTGACTGTCCGCGTTCAGTAGTGGAGTAACAGTGACCTCCAGTGGTGGAGGAGAGACAGTGTCAGGGATCGTTCAGAAATTACACTGCATTACTGCCGAGTGCCAAGGCAACATGTAAAACTGGGTAGGCTATAACAGTCCTCAAGTGTTCCAGTCGTTCCTAGTCTTTTTGATAGCCTACTTTGGGAAAGAAGTGGACATAAACTTAAAATGGGGCCAGAGATTCAGGAAGTCAGGATGTCCAAATCCCCTGCAGAACAGGAACACAACCTCGACACTTGCAGAGTAGAGTAATGGTGTCTAACGAAAGTGACCAAGACCCCACCACAACACAACCAGCTAACACGGGAAGCTAGCTCAGAGATCACAGAGTGTGTGTGTGTGTGTGTGTGTGTGTGTGTGTGTGTGTGTGTGTGTGTGTGTGTGTGTGTGTGTGTGTGTGTGTGTGTGTGTGTGTGTGTGTGTGTGTGTGTGTGTGTGTGTGTGTGTGTGTGTGTGTGTGTGTGTGTGTGTGTGTGTGCGCGCGCACTAGGAGATGAATGTAAAATCACAACAGTGGATCCGGGGGGTATTCATTATAAAGCCTGCATTGTCAGCTGGCCTGGCACACAACCCCAGGGTGTTGAATATTCATCTTTACTTGTTGTGTTTATACAGACCCCCCACCCCCTGTCATCACACTGCACTCTAACAGGGACTGTCCCCAAAACACCCTGAAAGCACCAGCCCAAACACACAGCAACAATCATACACACATATAGTCATGGCCAAAAGTGTAGAGAATGACACAAGTATTAATTTTCACAAAGTCTGCTGCCTCAGTTTGTATGACGGAAATTTGCATATACTCCAGAATGTTATGAAGTGTGATCAGATTAATTGCAATTAATTGCAAAGTCCCTCTTTGTCATGCAAATGAACTGAATCCCCACAAAAACATTCCCACTGCATTTCAGCCCTGACACAAATCAAATCAAATCTAAATCAAATCAAATGTATTTATATAGCCCTTCGTACATCAGCTGATATCTCAAAGTGCTGTACAGAAACCCAGCCTAAAACCCCAAACAGCAAGCAATGCAGGTGTAGAAGCACGGTGGCTAGGAAAAACTCCCTAGAAAGGCCAAAACCTAGGAAGAAACCTAGAGAGGAACCAGGCTATGTGGGGTGGCCAGTCCTCTTCTGGCTGTGCCGGGTGGAGATTATAACAGAACATGGCCAAGATGTTCAAATGTTCATAAATGACCAGCATGGTCGTATAATAATAAGGCAGAACAGTTGAAACTGGAGCAGCAGCACGGTCAGGTGGACTGGGGACAGCAAGGAGTCATCATGTCAGGTAGTCCTGGGGCATGGTCCTAGGGCTCAGGTCCTCCGAGAGAGAGAAAGAAAGAGAGAATTAGAGAGAGCATATGTGGGGTGGCCAGTCCTCTTCTGGCTGTGCCGGGTGGAGATTATAACAGAACATGGCCAAGATGTTCAAATGATCACAGGAGCAGCTGACATCATGTCAGTGATTCTCTCATTAACACAGGTGTGAGTGTTGACGAGGACAAGGCTGGAGATCACTCTGTCATGCTGATTGAGTTTGAATAACAGACTGGAAGCTTCAAAGGGAGGCTGGTGCTTGGACTCATTGTTCGTCCTCTGTCAACCATGGTTACCTGCAAGGAAACACGTGCCATCATCATTGCATAAAAAGGGCTTAACGGGCAAGGATATTGCTGCCAGTAACATTGCACCTAAATCAACCATTCATCGGATCATCAAGAACTTCAAGGAGAGCGGTTCAATTGTTGTGAGGAAGGCTTCAGGGCGCCCAAGAAAGTCCAGCAAGCACCAGGACTGTCTCCTAAAGTTGATTCAGCTGCGGGATCGGGGCACCACCAGTACAGAGCTTGCTCAGGAATGGCAGCAGGCAAGTGTGAGTGCATCTGCACGCCCAGTGAGGCAAAGACTTTTGGAGGATGGCCTGGTGTCAAGAAGGGCAGCAAAGAAGCCACTTCTCTCTAGGAAAAACATCAGGGACAGACTGATATTCTGCTAAATGTTCAGGGATTGGACTGCTGAGGACTGGGGTCAAGTCATTTTCTCTGATGAACAATGCCTTTTCCAGCATGATGGAGTACCTTGCCATAAGGAAAAAGTGATAACTAAGTGGCTCGGGGAACAAAACATCGATATTTTGGGTCCATGGCCAGGAAACTCCTCATACCTTAATCCCATTGAGAACTTGTGGTCAATCCTCAAGAGGTGGGTGGACAAACAAAAACCCACAAATTCTGACGAACTCCAAGCATTGATTATGCAAGAATGGGCTGCCATCAGTCAGGATGTGGCCCAGAAGGTCTTGAGAAAGAAGGGTCAATACTGTAAATATTGACTCTTTGCATTAACTTCATGTAATTGTCAATAAAAGCCTTTGACACTTATGAAATGCTTGTAATTATACTTCAGTATTCCATAGTAACATCTGACAAAAATATCTAAAGACACTAAAACAGCAAACTTTGTGGAAATTAATATTTGTGTCATTCTCAAAACTTTTGGCTACGACTGTACATGTCATCCAAAATGCACACAGTGCTCTCCCTTAGCCTGTGCCTCTTTGCATGTTTCCAACAGATTTTGTTTTGAGTTTGGGATTTGCGTTCCATTTGAAACAGATGTACCACGATCCCAACAGCAAAAATAACCCACCAACCCACACACAGTAAACACACATCCCAAATGAAGCTGTTACACATTATACGTCACGGAGATACCACTCAAAGTTTATAGAGTAGCCTTTGGGACCTTCCAGAACATTTCCCTATCCCTTTCATGGGTTAAAATTAAAATGTGAAGGCAACGTTTCCCCTACCACTACAGAGACAGCGTGTTGGTCTGCCAAGTTCTGCAGGCCAACTGGTGTCAACTGAACACTGATGTTCTAGTAAGGGAACTCACCATTTTGTTCTCCTGCATGTAGATTCTCTGCAGCTTGGGACATCCCTTGGCCAGAGACACCATCCCCTCATCAGTTATACTGTAGCACTGGCCGAGGTGGATATCCTTCAGCTCTGAACTGTGCTCTCCCATCTTGTGCCACGACAGAGAGAGGGGAGGAGGAAGAGAAAAAGAGGGAAAGTAACACTTGCTAGCAACACTTGTTGCAAAACTTGGTTGATCGATTGAGTGGAGAGCGAGAGAGAGGAAATAAGGGGGAGGAGAGAGAACCTTTGAGTGCTTCGTCCATCAGTTTGTCCTGATTGCCCACATGGACCTTGGCCAGCAGAGGGCAGTGTGAGGCCAGGGTGCTGAGAGACAGGTCACTCAGCTGTTTACAGTGTACCTCTGAAGGCCGGAGCAGTGGGTTGCCAAGGAACACACACCGCGGTCCTGCACGCCACAACAGTCTGAGATGGTCAACTCCGTCACATTCTGCCTCCGAGATGCTATCTTCACCAGGAGGTCATCATTTACCTGAGGGTGAGCAAGAGAGAGATATTATGGCCCGAGGTAAGGTTTGATGAGAAAGTGTTCCTTATATTCAAATAATAAACTTGTTATAAAATACATGAACATTACAAAAGAAGAGGTTTACAAACATTGTCTTGAAAATTCAATGTCACCTTAAAAAAATGCTCAAATATTCTACTCACTCGTTGTAGGCCACTGAGTATGATTTGCTTCCAGAACTGGAAGCCTAAGCAGAGGTCCCCGCCAGTACTTACAGACCAGCGAGGCACACAGACAACGCTCCTTCACCGACAGGTGGGAGAACAGCTGAGATGAACAGAACACACAATAACATTTACAGATTGTGCATCCACCCACATCCAACCCATTTCAATTGTGTTTTTAGACTAAAAGGATTTTGAAAGCATCTAATCAGGCCTCCAAAAAGAAACTGCACCCTAATGGTAACATCCTACTTTGAGCAGCATGGAGGAGGGGAGGCGGTTGACGCTGGATATGTCAATCATGTTGCAGCCCCTTCCCTGGTAGTCGTCACAGTCATGTGGGCAGAAGGTTGAGGAGTCTGAAGCGAATCGCCATCGAGAGCCATCCCAAAGCAGCCCTCGGTAGTCGAGGAGGAGGAGGGCAGGGGACAGAAGTGGAGTGAGCAGTGGCCAGTCCCAGGGTTAGAGGAGGCATGCCCACCTCATCCTCTGTTCTCCAGCCCTCCCTCAGGGACGGGGAAGGCACATCGCGGCCGCTTACAGAAAGCACATCCGCACCTCCGAACACTTCCTCTTACACACCTAGGAGAGAAAGAAGGACCAGACACAGACCAACGAGAACCACATGAAGAGGGATTAGACGGATGATATTAGAAGCGACATCAGGACGTATTATGGTACTGGAGCAAACTGCTCAGACAGTCCCGGGTGATTTTCATCCTTCATCTCTAATCAGGGACTGATTTAAACCTGGGACATCAAGTCAATGGATACTCTGGCCAATCAATGACATAATTAAACAATTAACTAATTCAGCAGCACTATGAATAAACCCTTTGTAGTTTCTCACCATCTCAGCGTAGTCACTGTCACTACTAGCCACAGACATGGGCACAGCTACAACTTGCACTGGAACGCCTGCACTCTGGAACAGCGCTGGTGGTGGGATCAGCTTAGCCAGCACAGCCGACAGTAGACTCCTCCCCTAGCCCGGCCCTCCCAGATAGCTAGTTCCCGTGGCGACAGCATGAATTTGGCACAGTCCTCAGGGGAAGTGAGAGCAGTGTATCGCCCGGTGAGCTCCGAGGTGGCTGCCGCTCCAAATACAACATTTCCGATTCCTCCGCTTACGGTACCACTTGTGTTACTATGACAACGTCCTCCAATTCCGATGCCACCGTTGACGCCCGCTGTTGTTGTGGACGATGAAGCAGAGCATGCACAGCCCCTGGAGGAAGCAGTTCCTCCTCTTCTTCTTGTGGTGCAGCTTGCACATACTCTTCTTCAGGCGGTAACCATTTTTCGAGAGAAGATGGCCCATATAGATGAGACTCTGGGTCGGGAAAGAGAGAAGGGCATACATGAACAGAATTTAACACGACACTTTATATTAAACTGTACATATGATAGATGTGTCTTGTGTGGAAGAGATCTAACACAGCTAAACACTGCAGCGCCACATAGGTATGAAAAAAACACTATAAAATTGTTACCAAAGACTGTTACGAAGGTTGCTAAACCAAAATGTCTGCCTTTGAAATGTGACCCAGATGAATTTGGGCTATTCAGAGCCGGAACACCATCTACGGGGATAGAGAAGTGTGATTCCAGTGAGTCTAACTCGAGACCCAGAAACAGAATGCGTTGAAATGGAGTCAGGCAGCTCTTGTTCTATTTCCTATGAAGCCTAGAGACTGAGTATGGGAGACCAGAATGTATGCGTGTAACACTGCTTGCCCCCAGCCCGTAGAATGTAATAGCCGGTGGCTTGTGGGCATTCTGAACTCATAGACTTGGACATGTTTGCTGAGGACACATAAATATAGAACAGGGTGTCCAAGTCCCGACCCCTTCTCGGAACCAGGAAATACTGGCTGTACCAGCCATTCCGGATCCGACATAGACACCACTCGGATTGGCCGCGTCTGGAGACTAGATGTCGACCGATTATGATTTTTCAGCGCCGATACCGATACCGATTATTGGAGGATCAAAAAAGCCAATACCGACTAATCAGACTATTTTTTTATTTTTATTTGTAATAATAACAATTACAACAATACCGAATGAACACTTATTTTAACTCAATATAATACATCAATAAATCAATTTAGCCTCAAATAAATAATGAAACATGTCCAATTTGGTTTAAATAATGCAAAACAAAGTGTTGAAGAAGAAATTAAAAGTGCAATATGTGCCATGTAAGAAAGCTAACGTTTAAGTTCCTTGCTCAGAACATGAGAACATATGAAAGCTGGTGGTTCCTTTTAACATGAGTCTTCAATATTCCCAGGTAATAAGTTTTAGGTTGTAGTTATTATAGGAATTATAGGACAATTTCTCTCTATACCATTTGTATTTCATTAACCTTTTACTATTGGATTTTCTTAGAGCCACTTTAGTATTGCCAGCGTAATAGTATAGCTTCCGTCCCTCTCCTCGCCACTACCTGGGCTCAAACCAGGAACACATCAACAACAGCCACCCTCAAAGCAGCGTTACCCATGCAGAGCAAGGGGAACAACTACTCCAAGTCTCAGAGCCAGTGACGTTTGAAACGCTATTAGCGCGCACCCCGCTAACTAGCTAGCCATTTCACATCGGTTACACCAGCCTAATCTCGGGAGTTGATAGGCTTGAAGTCATAAACAGCGCAATGCTTGAAGCACAGCGAGGAGCTGCTGGCAAAATGCACAAAAGTGCTGTTTGAATGAATGCTTACGAGCCTGCTCCTGCCTACCACCGCTCAGTCAGACTGCTCTATCAAATCCTAGACTTAATTATAACATAATAACACACAGAAATATGAGCCTTAGGTCATTAATATGGTCGAATCCGGAAACTATCACCTCGAAAACAAGACGTTTATTCTTTCAGTGAAATACCGTTCCGTATTTTATCTAAAGGGTGGCATCCATAAGTCTAAATATTCCTGTTACATTGCACAACCTTCAATGTTATGTCATAATTACGTAAAATTCTGGCAAATTAGGCGGCCCAAACTGTTGCATATACACTGACTCTGCGTGCAATGAACGCAAGAGAAGTGACACAATTTCACCTGGTTAATATTGCCTGCTAACCTGGATTTCTTTTAGCTAAATATTGATTTTAAGAAAGGCATTGATGTTTATGGTTAGGTACACATTGGAGCAACGACAGTCCTTTTTCACAAATACGCACCGCATCGATTATATGCAACGCAGGACACGCTAGATAAACTAGTAATATCATCAACCATGTGCAGTTAACTAGTGATTATGATTGATTGATTGATTGTTTTTTATAAGATAAGTTTAATGCTAACTTACCTTGGCTTACTGCATTCTCCTCATGGAGTGCATTGTAATCAGGTGGTTAGAGTGTTGGACTAGTTAACTGTAAGGTTGCAAGATTGAATCCCCGAGCTGACAAGGTAAAAATCTGTTGTTCTGCCCCTGAACAAGGCAGTTAACCCACCGTTCCTAGGCCGTCATTGAAAATAAGAATGTGTTCTTAACTGACTTGCCTAGTTAAATAAAGATCCAATAAAGGTGTATAAAAAAAAAATCTGTGGACAAAATACCGATTTCTGATTGTAATGAAAACTTGAAATCGGCCCTAATTAATCGGTCATTCCGATTAATCGGTTGACCTCTACTGGAGACAGGAGGATATTCCTACTCTCAAAATGGGCACTGAGGCCTTGGTAACAGTTGACGTGAGGACACAGCAGAAGTGTGGGTGAAGCGCAACAAACTGTAGCCTGTACCCCAAATTCACTGTTCGCATGATCCAAAGAAACAGTGTGCATGTGTGCCATTGGTTGGAGCAGACACCGAGCCTCCAGTCAAGTGCCATCTGAAGATGTGTGACGCTACGTTGTGGACTGGGGGAGATTGGTTCTTTTTCCCATTCCACCACGTGTCTGAATGTGGAGAAGAGACACTTGACACTGTGGAACTTTGTTTTGACACAAGTGTGTTTATGCATCAAGGTTTGCCTAAAAAAAAGACCCATGAAAAGACTGCTATCATGAAGGTTATCATACCCAAAAGGCATAGGTACCGGTGCCAAAACACCTTGCAACAATCAATCAATCAATGTATTTATAAAACCCTTTTTACATTAGCAGATGTGACAAAGTGCTGTACAGAAACCCAGCCTAAAACCCCAAACCCCAAAACCACAAACAGCAAGCATTGCAGATGTAGAAGCACGGTGGCTATGCACAGTGGCCTAGGCAAGAACCTAGGAAGAAACCTAGAGAGGAACCAGGCTCTGAGGGGTGGCTCTGAGGGGTGGCCAGTCCTCTTCTGGCTGTGCCGGGTGGAGATTGTAAGAGTACACGGCCATTAAGGCACGATTGTTCTTCAAGATGTTCAAATATTCAAAGATGACCAGCAGGGTCAAATAACAATCACAGTGGTTGTAGAGGAAATGTCAGTTGGCTTTTCATAGCCGAGCATTCAGAGGTCGTGACAGCAGGTGAGATAGAGAGAGAGAGTCCAGGACAAGGTAGCACGTCCGGTGAACAGGTCAGAGTTCCATAGCTACAGGCAGAACAGTTGAAACTGGAGCAGCAGCACGACCAGGTGGACAGGGGGCAGCCAGGAGTCATCAGGCCAGATAGTCCTGAGGCATGGTCCTATGGCTCTGGTCCTCTGGGAGGGGATGGAGAGGTAGAGAGAGACAATTACAGGGAGCATACTTAAATTCACACAGGACACCAGATAAGACTGGTGAATAACACCAGATATACCAGAGTGACCCTAGCCCCCGGCACATAGACTATTGCAGCATAGATACTGGAGGCTGAGACAGGGGGACGAGGTCAAGGGACACTGTGGCCCCGTCCGACGATACCCCTGGACAGGGCCAACCAGGATAAAACCCCACCCACTTTGCCAAAGCACAGCCCCCACACCACTGGAGGGATATCAACAGACCACTAACTTACTACCCTGAGACAGGGCTGAGTATAGCCCACGGAGATCTCCTCCACCGCACAAGCCCAATGGGGTGCAAAACCGGACTTGAAGATCACGTCTGTGACTCAACCCACTCTTGTGACGCACCCCTCCGAGGGACGGCATTGAAGAGCACGAGTAAGCAAGTGACTCAGCCCCCGTAATAGGATCAGAGGCAGGGAATCCCAGTGGACAGGGGAGCCGGCCAGGCAGAGACAGCAAGGGCGGTTTGTCGCTCCAGTGCCTTGCTGTTCACCTTCGCACCCCTGGGTCAGACTACACTCAATCATAGAACCTACTGAAGCGATGAGTCTTCAAAATATATCATCCAGGAGGATCCTCTTGATGGGGCTGTCCATATCAGCAGTCTGTGATATGGCCATTTCTTGGAAAGTTTGACATTCTCCCCTCCAGGAGACTGTCAAACATGACAACACCTCCCCAACGTGTGTTGCTGGAAAGCTTCAATGCCGTGCTCTTATTCGTATCACTTTGCTTGGTGAGGTAGATTGCTGCTATAACTTGATGACCCTTCACATACCTAACCATTTCCTTGGCTCTCTTGTAGAGTGCATCCATTGTTTTCAGTGCCATGATGTCCTTGAGGAGCAGATTCAATGCATGAGCAGCACAGCCAATGGGTGTGATGTGAGGGTAGGACTCCTCCACTTTAGTCCAAGCAGCTTTCATGTTCGCAGCATTGTCTGTCACCATTGCAAATACCTTCTGTGGTCCAAGGTAATTCATGACTGCCTTCAGCTCATCTGCAATGTAGAGACCGGTGTGTCTGTGGTCCCTTGTGTCTGTGCTTTTGTAGAATATTGGTTAAGGGATGGAGATGACGTAGTTAATTATTCCTTGCCCACGAACATTCGACCACCCATCAGAGATGATTGCAATACAGTCTGCTTTCTCTATGATTTGCTTGACCTTCACTTGACCTCTGTTGAACTCTGCATCCAGCAAATGAGTAGATAAAGCATGTCTGGTTGGAGGGGTGTATACTGGGTGAAGAACATTCAGAAATTTCTTCCAATACACATTGCCTGTGAGCATCAGAGGTGAACCAGTTGCATACACAGCTCGAGCGATACTTTCATCAGCATTTCTCTGGCTATGTTCCTCAATTGAGTCAAAACAAATTCAGATTCCAGGAGGACCATGAGCTGTTGCTATCGATAAGTTGTCTGATTCATCGTTTTCACCTCAAATGGAAGTAGAGGGACTTTTGTCAGAGGTTGCTTGTTGTGAGCGCTGAGGGAACTTTATGCACTTGGCCAGATGATTCTGCATCTTTGTTCTTTGTTGCATTCTTCACATATTATTTGGCACAGTATTTGAAAATGTACACAGATTTTCCTTCTACATTTGCTGCAGTGAAACGTCTCCACACATCATATAGTGCCCGTGGCATTTTCCTGTAAAGATTCAACAAAAAAATAGTAAAGAAATATTTTTAAAAAAAATACAATTCCATGTACAGATAAATAGTTAAGAAGTTAGAATAAACAACTCCTTTGTAAGATAAATGGTTTCAAATGAAACATGTATGGAAACAGGTAAATTAACAGTTAGCAGGCTCAAGCAAGCTAAAACCCACACAGTAGCAAAAACTAACTAGCAGAAATTGTTAACAACTAAGAAATTATTCAAACACAATTTGCTGTAGGCTACAATTTATTAGTTAACAAAATATTATGTATGTCATCAAATATATTCACCCCACCCAGTATTGTAATCAAAACTTACCAGAAAGCATGTAGTCCTTGGCTCAGACAGTGTAGTAGTGTGGGCTCAATAGCATCTCATTATCAAATCAAATTTTATTTGTCACATACACATGGTTAGCAGATGTTAATGCGAGTGTAGCGAAATGCTTGTGCTTCTAGTTCCGACAATGCAGTGATAACCAACAAGTAATCTAACTAACAATTCCAAAACTACTGTCTTATACACAGTGTAAGGGGATAAAGAATATGTACATAAGGATATATGAATGAGTGGTGGTACAGAGCAGCATACAGTAGATGGTATCGAGTACAGTATATACATATGAGATGAGAATGTAGACAAAGTAAACAAAGTGGCATAGTTAAAGTGGCTAGTGATACATGTATTACATAAGGATGCAGTCGATGATGTAGAGTACAGTATATACGTATGCATATGAGATGAATAATGTAGGGTAAGTAACATTATATAAGGTAGCATTGTTTAAAGTGGCTAGTGATATATTTACAACATTTCCCATCAATTCCCATTATTAAAGTGGCTGGAGTTGGGTCAGTGTCAATGACAGTGTGTTGGGAGCAGCCACTCAATGTTAGTGGTGGCTGTTTAACAGTCTGATGGCCTTGAGATAGAAGCTGTTTTTCAGTCTCTCGGCCCCAGCTTTGATGCACCTGTACTGACCTCGCCTTCTGGATGATAGCGGGGTGAACAGGCAGTGGGTCGGGTGGTTGATGTCCTTGATGATCTTTATGGCCTTCCTGTAACATCGGGTGGTGTAGGTGTCCTGGTGTGCAAGATCTTGAGAATCAGCTGTACATGTGATGGAAGTGTGGGCTCAATAGCATGTGTGATGGAAAATGCACTGTGCATGCAGAGGGTTTCAATTCCATTGAATTGGGGATAGTTTAACAAAAATATGCCACAAGACCTAGAATTGCCTTATGTATCCCACAAAAAAAAGGTTCACAAATGTTCACTATTATAAGCTAACTTTTTTGGATGAATTTAAGCAAAATTTCCCAAATTCCTGGACTTCCCATAGAAAATTACCGGAAAGTTTCCAACCCATTTGCAATAGGCTACATGGTAAGATTGACTGATAGTAGACCAAGGTAAAGACAGTTTCAGGTTGGATATTCGACGGATATTCGCCTGTAGTTTTCCTTACGTCCACCAACAGCAGCAGTGACAAATCAAATCTTTCTAATTTCAATAGCTCTTTAACCATTACTCCTAACACTTTCAAACTGGTTGTAGCTAACCCGATGGCATAGACACACATTGCACACCCTGTAGTTTGTCCATTTTCATCTCGCATGAATTTACATGAATTTTTCAAATTGTAGAATTTTAATAGCTCCTTGGTCATGTGACCTAGTGACTTCAAACAAGGTTCAGAATATCCACTCAGTGGGCCTACATATTGCACACCCTTTATTTTGTCTAATTTCATCTCACATGATTTTACATGAATTTTTCTAAATGTAACATTTCAATAGCTCCTTGGTCATCTATGACAATAGAGAATGAATTGTAAGCACCAAAGTGTGTTTGTCAGAATAATATCTGAAAATGTCAGTTGTTGAACACAATACTTTGCCAGTTGAGAACAAGTTCTCATTTACAACTGCGGCCTGGCCAAGATAAAGCAAAGCAGTGAGACACAAACAACAACACTGAGTTACACATGGAAAAAACAAACATACAGTCAATAACACAATACAAAAGTCTATATATAGTGTGTGCAAATTAAGTAAGATTAGGGAGGTAAGGCAATAAATAAGCCGTAGTGGCGAAATAATTACAATTTCGCAAAAAAACTCTGGAGTGAGATGTGCAGAAGATGAATGTGCAAGAAGAGATACTGTGGTGCAAAGGAGCAAAAAAATATATATGTATATATATAAATTAAATAAAAAACAATATGGGGATGGGGTAGTTGGAGGGGCTATTTACAGATGGGCTACGTACAGATGCAATGATCTGTAAGCTGCTGTGGGTGGGTGCTGCTATGGTGACCAGTGAGCTGAGATAAGGCGGGGCTTTACCTAGCAAGGACTTATAGATGACCTGGAGCCAGTGGGTTTGGCGACGAATATGAAGCGAGGGCCAGCCAATGAGTGCATACAGGTCGCAGTGGTGGGTAGTATATGGGGCTTTGGTGACGAAACGGATGGCCCTCTGATAGACTGCATCCAATTTGGGAGTAGAGTGTTGGAGGCTATTTTGTAAATGACATCGCCGAAGTCAAGGATCGGTAGGATTGTCAGTTTTACGAGGGTATGTTTGGCAGCATGAGTGAAGGATGCTTTGTTGCGAAATAGAAAGCCGATTCTAGATTAAATTTATGACTGGAGATGCTTAATATGAGTCTGGAAGGAGAGTTTACAGTCTCCTTCCAGACTCATATTAAGCTTGGCCAGGTCAATGGATACGGCTGCACAGTTTTGTCTTTTGTTGATGGCGATTATGATATCGTTTAGGACCTTGAGCGTGGCTGAGGTGCACCCATGACCAGCTCGGAAACCAGATTGCATAGCGGAGAAGGTACGGTGGGATTAAAAATGGTCGGTGATCTGTTTGTTTACTTGGCTTTCGAAGACCTTAGAAAGGCAGGCTAGGATAGATGGGGGGTGCAGAGCTGTTGACCGGGGTAGCGGTAGCCAGGTTGAAACCAAGCCAACCGTAGACAAATGCTTATTGAAGTTCTCGATTATCGTGATCTATCGGTGGTGACAGTGTTTCGTAGCCTCAGTGCAGTGGGCAGCTGGTAGGAGGTGCTTTTATTCTCCATGGACTTTACAGTGTCCCAAATCTTTTGGGAGTTTGTGCTACAGGATGCTGTTTGGAAAATTGAAAAAGCTAGCCTTTGCTTTCCTAACTGCCTGTGTATATTGATTCCTAACTTCCCAGAAAAGTTACATATCGCGGGGGCTATTCGATGTTAATGCAGTACACCACAGGATGTTTTTGTGCAGGTCAAGGGCTGTCAGGTCTGGAATGAACCAAGGGCTATATCTGATCCTGGTTCTACATTTTTTGAATGGGGCTTATTTAAGATAGTGAGGAAAGTACTTTTAAAGAATAATCAGGCATCCTCTACTGACGGAATGAGGTCAATATCCTTCCAGGGTACCCGGGCCAGATCGATTAGAAAGGCCTGCTCGCTGAAGTGTTTTAGGGAGCGTTTAACTGTGATGAGGGGTGGTCATTTGACCGCGGATCCATTACTGACGCAGGCAATGAGGCAGTGATCGCTGAGATCCTGCTTGAAGACAGTAGAGGTGTATTTAGAGGACAGGTTGGTCAGGATGATATCTATGTGGGTGCCCGAGTTTACGGATTTGGGGTTGTACCTGGTAGGTTCCATGATAATTTGGGTGAGATTGAGGGCATCTAGCTTAGATTGTAGGACGGCCGGGGTGCATATCCCAGTTTAGGTCACCTAACAGTACAAACTCTGAAGATAAATGGGGGGCAATTAATTCACATATGGTGTCCAGGGCGCAGCTGGGGGCTGATGGGGGTCTGTAACAAGTGGCAACAGTGAGAGACTTATTTTTGGAAAGATGGATTTTTAAAAGCAGAAGCTTGAACTGTCTGGGCACAAACCTGGATAACATGACAGAACTCTGCAGGCTGTCTCAGCAGTAGATTGCAACTCCACCCCCTTTGGCAGTTCTGTCTTGGGGGAAAATGTATACACATACTGTACATAAAGGCATTTTCCAGCTATGATTTTACCTCTCAGAATCCAGAATGGATATGACAATGGGGCAGCACAGGATGTAATACACCCTGACAACAATCTACTTTTTGATCTTCTTCACTTGTTATCTGGTAAACTGCTACTATGTGTCAAGAAAAGAGCCCCAACTAGTGGTTAGTGTACTCCAGTAAAAAAGTGCTGGTTTAGATGATAAACTATTGCCCTGTGTCCCCGTTCATAGGGGCATGAGAGACTAGTCAGTGGTAGAATTGAGTTGGCACTTTATTGGCCCAAACACCCACAAACCCACGAGGTTGAAGTTACTCATGGACAGTAATTAGTAATAAATAAATAAAATTGCATTGATGCATTGTGTCTTCTAACTGTCCAAGAATAGGATCCAAAGTGTTAGGAAATGTTCTCTTTACAGAGAACCCCTGTCGTTCAAGTCTGCTCTGCGCATGTCTGAAAGTGACAGAGCAAGCAGCCAAAATAGTTTTTCACAGTATGTCATAAAAATGTATTACACTAATGAATGTATGTAAAATGCTAATATGTTTTAGATCCAGTACAATGGAATAACTAAGACCTGAATTTGAATGCAGCGTGTTCCGATTCCTCCTTCTATTTCTGTCCAGCAGGGTCAACCAAAAACACTTGGCCTGATGGTTCATGCAGATGCTGGGGAAGCAATATAGAAATGTATTGATCCTTTAAATGATTTCACTATTAAATGACCCACATCACAATCTTCATACCTCTTCACAAAACTGTACCTAAATCAATTTTGGAAAAAGGATTTTACCCACAAAAGACGTAGGAATTTATTTTCCCAGTTAGAAATAGTAGGCTGTGCATCAAATAACTATTTTCATCAGAAAAACGAACCCTCAAATGCGCTATTGCATTTTGTAAGTTGTCTGCAGGTAGCTTGTTGTGAATGCACTCAAATATCAAGTCATTATCAGGTTATGTAAACTGCGTTCTAATACTCAACGTAGAAGGATTTGTCTTAATTTACAGTATATGAAAGTGATGCTATGAAAAGGATTCTTTCACATTTTCAAGCTCACTGTGACTGACAAATCACTGCCTATTACTGTGATTAAAAAGAGCATATGAAACAGTTTTTCATGAGGCCTATCTGTGACTGCTTGTTCAGCTTGCTAGCTAAGATTTTGAAAGTATGATGTTGACATCAGTCCAATCAAAGCTACGGTAGATATAACGTGATTTGACATTATTTTGTCTGTGGCCAATGGCCTTACCTTCTTGGATGGCCTTCTTCTTCTAGTGTATCTCCATGGCAGCACCCAAGGGGTGTGAATTTTCAAGCTCTCCCCATAGATTTTGCAGTGACGTAGTGTCGCCATGAGTGACAAAATACTGAGCCAATCACAGCGCAGCTAGAGAACATTACCAACCCTACGCTCTGTATTTTCTGCTGGCTGCCCCACCACCACAGAAAGCACTGAGCTAGGCTGAAACACCTGTATTTTGGAGCTGATTTACTCAAGAAAGCAAAAAAGAGACTATGTTTGTATGCAGTTTATTTTTGTATTTTGTTTTTACATTGTTTGCAAACTTATATGTGACACGTATTGATGCCAAAATAACATGCAAAACAGTTTTTATTTTTTAGCTAAACAGGTGGGGCTCACCACCTTCCCTGAATGACGGGGCACCACTGTTTCATATTATGATGTATTTATTTTGTATATCACATTTCGCCAACAAGTGTTATTAAATTGGAAATTGGCATATAAACACAACTTCACTCCACTTAACACACCGATATGGAATAATAATCATATTCATTTTTATTTATTTAACTAGGCAAGTCGGTTAAGAACAAATTAGGTCCTCTGTGAGGGGCCAAACCCGGACGACACTGGGCCAATTATGCGCCGCACGATGGGACTCCCAATCACGGCCGGATGTGATACAGCCTGGATTCCATCCAGGGACTGTAGTAACACCTCTTGCACTGAGATGCAGTGCCTTAGACTGCTGCGCCACTCAGGAGCATTTGAATGAACAAAAATATGTGGTCTGGTTTTTTTACCTTTATTTAACTAGACAAGTCAGTTTAGAACAAATTCTTATTTACAATGACGGCCTACATCGGCCAAACCCGGACAACGCTGGGCCAATTGTGTGCCAAAAAAATATACATTCACATTTTACATTTAAGTCATTTAGCAGACGCTCTTATCCAGAGCGACTTACAAATTGGTGCATTCACCTTAAGACATCCAGTGGAACAGCCACTTTACAATAGTGCATCTAAATCTTTTAAGGGGGGTGAGAAGGATTACTTTATCCTATCCTAGGTATTCCTGAAAGAGGTGGGGTTTCAGGTGTCTCCGGAAGGTGGTGATTGACTCCGCTGTCCTGGCGTCGTGAGGGAGTTTGTTCCACCATTGGGGGCCAGAGCAGCGAACAGTTTTGACTGGGCTGCGGGAACTGTACTTCCTCAGTGGTAGGGAGGCGAGCAGGCCAGAGGTGGATGAACGCAGTGCCCTTGTTTGGGTGTAGGGCCTGATCAGAGCCTGGAGGTACTGAGGTGCCGTTCCCCTCACAGCTCCGTAGGCAAGCACCATGGTCTTGTAGCGGATGCGAGCTTCAACTGGAAGCCAGTGGAGAGAGCGGAGGAGCGGGGTGACGTGAGAGAACTTGGGAAGGTTGAACACCAGACGGGCTGCGGCGTTCTGGATGAGTTGTAGGGGTTTAATGGCACAGGCAGGGAGCCCAGCCAACAGCGAGTTGCAGTAATCCAGACGGAGATGACAAGTGCCTGGATTAGGACCTGCGCTGCTTCCTGTGTGAGGCAGGGTCGTACTCTGCGGATGTTGTAGAGCATGAACCTACAAGAACGGGCCACCGCCTTGATGTTAGTTGAGAACGACAGGGTGTTGTCCAGGATCACGCCAAGGTTCTTAGCGCTCTGGGAGGAGGACACAATGGAGTTGTCAACCGTGATGGCGAGATCATGGAACGGGCAGTCCTTCCCCGGGAGGAAGAGCAGCTCCGTCTTGCCGAGGTTCAGCTTGAGGTGGTGATCCGTCATCCACACTGATATGTCTGCCAGACATGCAGAGATGCGATTCGCCACCTGGTCATCAGAAGGGGGAAAGGAGAAGATTAATTGTGTGTCGTCTGCATAGCAATGATAGGAGAGACCATGTGAGGTTATGACAGAGCCAAGTGACTTGGTGTATAGCGAGAATAGGAGAGGGCCTAGAACAGAGCCCTGGGGGACGCCAGTGGTGAGAGCGCGTGGTGAGGAGACAGATTCTCACCACGCCACCTGGTAGGAGCGACCTGTCAGGTAGGACGCAACCAAGCGTGGGCCGCGCCGGAGATGCCCAACTCGGAGAGGGTGGAGAGGAGGATCTGATGGTTCACAGTATCGAAGGCAGCCGATAGGTCTAGAAGGATGAGAGCAGAGAGAGAGAGAGTTAACTTTAGCAGTGCGGAGGGCCTCCGTGATACAGAGAAGAGCAGTCTCAGTTGAATGACTAGTCTTGAAACCTGACTGATTTGGATCAAGAAGGTCATTCTGAGAGAGATAGCGGGAGAGCTGGCCAAGGACGGCACGTTCAAGAGTTTTGGAGAGAAAAGAAAGAAGGGATACTGGTCTGTAGTTGTTGACATCGGAGGGATCGAGTGTAGGTTTTTTTCAGAAGGGGTGCAACTCTCGCTCTCTTGAAGACAGAAGGGACGTAGCCAGCGGTCAGGGATGAGTTGATGAGCGAGGTGAGGTAAGGGAGAAGGTCTCCGGAAATGGTCTGGAGAAGAGAGGAGGGAATAGGGTCAAGCGGGCAGGTTGTTGGGCGGCCGGCCGTCACAAGACGCGAGATTTCATCTGGAGAGAGAGGGGAGAAAGAGGTCAGAGCACAGGGTAGGGCAGTGTGAGCAGAACCAGCGGTGTCGTTTGACTTAGCAAACGAGGATCGGATGTCGTCGACCTTCTTTTCAAAATGTTTGACGAAGTCATCTGCAGAGAGGGAGGAGGGGGGAGGGGGAGGAGGATTCAGGAGGGAGGAGAAGGTGGCAAAGAGCTTCCTAGGGTTAGAGGCAGATGCTTGGACTTTAGAGTGGTAGAAAGTGGCTTTAGCAGCAGAGACAGAAGAGGAAAATGTAGAGAGGAGGGAGTGAAAGGATGCCAGGTCCGCAGGGAGGCGAAGTTTTCCTCCATTTCCGCTCGGCTGCCCGGAGCCCTGTTCTGTGAGCTCGCAATGAGTCGTCGAGCCACGGAGCAGGAGGGGAGGACCGAGCCGGCCTGGAGGATAGGGGACATAGAGAATCAAGGGATGCAGAAAGGGAGGAGAGGAGGGTTGAGGAGGCAGAATCAGGAGATAGGTTGGAGAAGGTTTGAGCAGAGGGAAGAGATGATAGGATGGAAGAGGAGAGAGTAGCGGGGGAGAGAGAGCGAAGATTGGGACGGCGCGATACCATCCGAGTAGGGGCAGTGTGGGAAGTGTTGGATGAGAGCAAGAGGGAAAAGGATACAAGGTAGTGGTCGGAGACTTGGAGGGAGTTGCAGTGAGGTTAGTGGAAGAACAGCATCTAGTAAAGATGAGGTCGAGCGTATTGCCTGCCTTGTGAGTAGAGGGGAAGGTGAGAGGGTGAGGTCAAAAGAGGAGAGGAGTGGAAAGAAGGAGGCAGAGAGGAATGAGTCAAAGGTAGACGTGGGGAGGTTAAAGTCGCCCAGAACTGTGAGAGGTGAGCCATCCTCAGGAAGGGAACCTGGAGGGCGATAAATGATAAGGATGTTAAGCTTGAAAGGGCTGGTAACTGTGACAGCATGGAATTCAAAGGAGGCGATAGACAGATGGGTAAGGGGAGAAAGAGAGAATGACCACTTGGGAGAGATGAGGATCCCGGTGCCACCACCCCGCTGACCAGAAGCTCTCGGGGTGTGCGAGAACACGTGGGCGGACGAA
>NC_088408.1:88734599-88847099 GCF_034236695.1 Oncorhynchus nerka
AGGTAATAGCAGTGTGTCCACAAAACATGACAGAAAAATACAGAATACACACAAAAGACCAAGTCTCACAAGTTAGAGATACAATTGAAGATTAGAAACAACTGCAGTCATCACAAACAGCGTTGTCGATCGGAGTCTTAAAAACAGGCAAAAACACTAACTCCCCTAACTTTAAAATCTTCTGAATCATGTTCCAGGATGAATGGGAATTTTTCCCATCTCAGTTCTAACCTTATGAACAGACAAGGACAGCAGCGACATTATAAAATCCATTAACACAAACAATAAGTGTGCGGTTAAAATTGGCAAAAAAAATAGGTTTATTTTCACATGGCCGTGGGTTGAGACAGGGATGCAGCTTGAGCCCCACCCTCGTTCAACATATACAGTACATTCGGAAAGTATTCAGACCCCTTGACTTTTTCCACATGTTGTTACGTTTCAGCATTATTCTACAATGGATTAAATTATATATATTTCTCATCAATCTACACACAATACCTTATAATGACACAGAGTCCCCCGCTACTGCTGCTCATTCCATGCACCAGGTCTATTTCACCAGCTTTCTAGGCATCACTGAACTGGATTCATTACCACCAACCCCGGGCTGTCGTGTCTCATTACGCACACCTGGTTCCCATTCCCCCTGATTAGTATGTTATATATGTGCCCTCTGTTCCCCATTGTACTTGTCGGTTACTGTTCCCATGTCAGTTGGTCTTGTGTGTACCTGTGCTTTATTGTTTAGGCTTTCGTGCTATGTGTATTGTGCACTTGTTATTTCGGGTCTCGTCCCATGTAGTGTTATGACGGGTCTCGTCCCATGTAATATTAAGAGGTTTAAACCTCGCTCTTTTGTTTGGGTTACATCCCTTTGTATTTGATAGATGGGTTTGTTTTGGGCTTCGTCCCTGTGTTGTCCCCGTGTCTTTTTCAAACATGATTTACATAACTATACAGACCCTTTGCTATGAGACTGGAAATTGAGCTCAGGTGCATCCTGTTTCCATTGATCATCCTTGAGATGTTTCCACCTGTGGTAAATTCAATTGACTTGACATGATTTGGAAAGGCACACACCTGTCTATTTAAGGTCCCACAGTTGACCGTGCATGTCAGAGCAAAAATCAAGCCATGTGGTCAAAGTATTTGTCGGTAGACCCCCGAGACAGGATTGTGTCGAGGCACAGATCTGGGGAATGGTACCAATATTTTTTTTGCAGCATTGAATGTCCCCAAGAACACAGTGGCCTCCATCATTCTTAAATGGAAGAAGTTTGGAACCACCAAGACTCTTCCTAGCCCGGCCAAACTGAGCAAATTGAGAAGGGCCTTGGTCAGGGAGGTGACCAAGAACCAGATGATCACTCTGACAGAGCTTCAGTGTTCCTAAAGGACTCTCAGACCATGAGAAACAAGATTCTCTGGTCTGATGAAACCAAGATTGAACTATTTCGCCTGAATGCCAAGTGTCACATCTGGAGGAAACTTTGCACCATTCCTACGGTGAAGCATGATGGTGGCAGCGTCATGCTGTCGGGATGTTTTTTAGTGGCTGGGACTGGGAGACTCGTCAGGAACGAGGGAACGATGAACGGAGCAAAGTACAGAGAGATCCTTGATGAAATCCTGCTCCAGAGCGCTCGGGACATCAGACTGGGGTGAAGGTTCACCTTCCAACAGGACAACAACACTAAGCACACAGCCAAGACAATGCAGGAGTGGATTTGGGACAAATATCTGAATGTCCTTGAGTGGCCCAGCCAAAGCTCGGATTTGAACCCGATCAAACATCTCTGGAGAGACCTGAAAATAGCTGTGCAGCGACACTCCCCATCCAAGCTGACAGAGCTTGAGAGGATCTGCAGAAAATAATGGAGATACTCCCCAAATATAGATTTGCCAGCTTGTAGCATCATACCAAAGAAGACTCAATTATGTAATCGCTGCCAAAGGTGCTTCAACAAAGTACTGAGTAAAGGGTCTGAATACTTATGCTAATGTCATAATTCAGTTTTTATTTTTAATACATTTGCAAAAAATTCTAAAAACCTGTTCTTGCTTTGTCATTATGGGGTATTGTATGTAGATTGATGAGG
The DNA here is from genome assembly GCF_034236695.1 of Oncorhynchus nerka. Classification (NCBI taxonomy): domain Eukaryota; kingdom Metazoa; phylum Chordata; class Actinopteri; order Salmoniformes; family Salmonidae; genus Oncorhynchus; species Oncorhynchus nerka. Next base: position 88,736,702 of record NC_088408.1, read on the forward strand.
GGAAAAAACAATGTAATCCTTTTCAGAATAAGGCTGTAACATAACAAAATGTGGAAACTGTCAAGGGGTCAGAATACTTTCTGAATAAACTGTATATCAACGTATTGGCGAGGGCACTAGAACAATCTGCAGCACCCGCTTTCACCCTACCAGAATCTGAAGTCAAATGTCGACTGTTTGCTGATGATCTGGTGGTTCTGTCCCCAACCAAGGAGGGCCTACAGCAGCACCTAGATCTTCTGCACAGATTCTGTCAGACCTGCCTGGGCCCTCACAGTAATTCTCAGTAAGACAAAAAGAATGGTGTTCCAAAAAAGGTCCAGTTGCCAGGACCACAAATACAAATTCAATCCACACACCGTTGTCCTAGAGCACACACAAAACTATACATACCTCGGCCTAAACATCAGCGCCACAGGTAACTTCCACAAAGCTGTGAACGATCTGAGAGACAAGGCAAGAACGGCCTTCTACGCCATCAAAAGGAACATAAAATTCGACAAAGAGAATCTGTCTAAAAATACTTGAATCAGTTATAGGACCCATTGCCCTTTATGGTTGTGAGGTCTGGGGACTGCTCACCAACCAAAAAACACCAAATATCCTGTGTACAATGTAAAACAAATAATGCATGGAGAGACGAATTAGGACGATACTTACTAATTGTCAAAATGCAGAAAAGAGACATTAAATTCTACAACCACCTAAAAGGAACCGATTCCCAAACAAAGCCATCACCTATAGAGAGATTGGAACTTGGAGAAGAATCCACTAAGAAAGCTGGTCCTGGGGCTCTGTTCACAAACACAAACAGACCCAACAAAGCCCCAGGACAGCAACACAATTAGACCCAACCAAATCATGAGAAAACAAAAAGAGAATTACTTGAATTAACAACAAAAAAACTGAGCAAACTAGAATGTTATTTGGCCCTAAACAGAGAGTACACAGTGGCAGAATACTTGACCACTGTGACTGACCCAAACTTAAGGAATGCTTTGACTATGTACAGACTCAGTGAGCATAGCCTTGCTATTGAGAGAGGCAGACCTGGCTCTCAAGAGAAGACAGGCTATGTGCACACTGCCCACAAAATGAGGTGGAAACTGAGCTGCATTTCCTAACCTCCTGCCAAATATATGACCATATTAGAGACACATATTTCCCTCAGATCACACCATCACAGCAGCAAGATTTGTGACTTGTTGCCCCAAGAAAAAGGCAACCAGTGTAGAACAAACACCATTCTAAATAAACCCAATATTTATGTTTATTTATTTTCCCATTAGTACTTTAACTATTTGCACATCGTTACAACACTGTATATAGTCATTATATGACATTTGAAATGTCTCTATTCCTTTGGAACTTTTGTGAGTGTAATGTTTACTGTTATTTTTTTATTGTTTATTTCACTTTTGTTTATTATCTATGTCACTTGCTTTGGCAAAGTAAACATATTTTTCCCATACCAATAAAGCCCTTAAATTGAAATTGAATAGGGAGGGAGAGAGAGAAAGTGAGAGAGCAAGAGAGAGGAGAGAGAGAGAGAGAGAGAGAGAGAGAGAGAGAGAGAGAGAGAGAGAGACTGATTAGCAGCCCAGAGGACAAACCCCGAGAAGCCTCCTGTAAGGAGGGATGAGAGTGTGGGGAGATGACGTGAGAGGGCCAGTGACCTTTGTATTTCATTGTTATTTTTACACTGCCTCTATGCACACTCACAGGGCCCTACACACTACACACACTGATACTCCAAAACACACACGAACACTCACTGCATCATCTGCTCACTCACACAAATGCACATACATTTATACTGACACTACACACACTCACATACAAACTGCTGCTACTCTGTTTATACACTTACATACAAACTGCTGCTACTCTGTTTATACGCTCACATACAAACTAGAGGTCGACCGATTAATCGGAATGGCCGATTATTTTTGGACACCGATTTTGCCTATTTGTTTGTTTTACAACTTTATTTAACTAGGCAAGTCAGTTAAGAACATATTCTTATTTTCAATGACGGCCTAGGAACGGTGGTTTAACTGCCTTGTTCAGGGGCAGAACAACAGATTTTTACCTTGTCAGCTCGGGGGATTCAATCTTGCAACCTTACAGTTAACTAGTCCAACGCTCTAACCACCTGCCTCTCATTGCACTCCATGAGGAGCCTGCCTGTTACGTGAATGCAGTAGAAACCAAGGTAAGTTGCTAGCTAGCATTAAATTGATCTTATAAAAAACAATCAATCATAATCACTTGTTATAACTACACATGGTTGATGATATTACTAGTTTATCTAGTGTGTCCTGCGTTGCATATAATCGATGCAACGCAGGGGGATGATTTAACAAAAGCGCATTTGCGAAAAAAGCACAATCGTTGCACGACTGTACCTAACCATAAACACCAATGCCTTTCTTAAAATCAATACACAGAAGTATATATTTTTAAACCTGCATATTTAGCTAAAAGAAATCCAGGTTAGCAGGCAATATTAACCAGGTGAAATTGTGACACTTCTCTTGCGTTCATTGCACGCAGAGTCAGTTTATATGCAACAGTTTGGGCTGCCTGGCTCATTGCGAATGAATTTGCCAGAATTTTAAGTAATTATGACATAACATTGAAGGTTGTACAATGTAACAGGAATATTTAGACTTAGGGATGCCACCCGTTCGATGAAATACCGAACGGTTCCGTATTTCACTGAAATAATAAACGTTTTGTTTTCGAAATGATAGTTTCCGGATTTGACCATATTAATGACCAAAGGCTCGTATTTCTGTGTGTTATTATGTTATAACTAAGTCTATGATTTGATAGAGCAGTCTGACTGAGTGGTGGTAGGCAGCAGCAGGCTCGTGAGCATTCATTCAAACAGCACTTTGTGCGTTTTTCCAGCAGCTCTTTGCAAGCACAGCGCTGTTTATGACTTCAAGCCTATCAGCCTAATGGCTGGTGTAACCGATGTGAAATGGCTAGCTAGTTAGTGGGGTGCGCGCTAATAGCGTTTAAAACGTCACTTGCTCTGAGACTTGGAGTAGTTGTTCCTGTTGCTCTGCATGGGTAACACTGCTTCGAGTGTCACTGTTGTCGATGTGTTCCTGGTTCGAGCCCAGGTAGGAGCAAGGAGAGGGACGGAAGTTATACTGTTACACTGGCAATACTAAAATGCCTATAAGAACATCCAATAGTCAAAGGTATATGAAATACAAATGGTATGGAGAGAAATAGTCCTATAAATACTTTATTAACTACAACCTGAAACCTCTCACCTTGGAATATTGAAGTCTCATGTTAAAAGGCACCACCAACTTTCATATGTTCTCATGTTCTGAGCAAGGAACTCAAACGTTAGGTTTTTTACATGGCACATATTGTACTTTTACTTTCTTCTCCAACACTTTGTTTTTGCATTATTTAAACCAAATTGAACATGTCTCATTATTTATTTGAGGCTAAATTGATTTTTATTGATGTAATATATTAAGTTAAAATAAGTGTTCAATCAGAATTGTTGTAATTGTCATTATTACAAATAAATAAATACAAATCGTCCGATTAATCGGCATCGGCTTTTTTTTGGTCCTCCAATAATCAGGATCGGTATCGGCGTTGAAAAATCATAATCGGTCGACCTCTAATACAAACTGCTGCTACTCTGTTTATACTCTCACATACAAACTGCTGCTACTCTGTTTATACTCTCACATACAAACTGCTGCTACTCTGTTTATACTCTCACATACAAACTGCTGCTACTCTGTTTATACACTCACATACAAACTGCTGCTACTCTGTTTATACTCTCACATACAAACTGCTGCTACTCTGTTTATACTCTCACATACAAACTGCTGCTACTCTGTTTATAGACTCACATACAAACTGCTGCTACTCTGTTTATACTCTCACATACAAACTGCTGCTACTCTGTTTATACTCTCACATACAAACTGCTGCTACTCCATTTATACACTCACATACAAACTGCTGCTACTCCGTTTATACTCTCACATACAAACTGCTGCTACTCTGTTTATACTCTCACATACAAACTGCTGCTACTCTGTTTATACTCTCACATACAAACTGCTGCTACTCTGTTTATAAACTCACATACAAACTGCTGCTACTCTGTTTATCATTTATGCTGATGCCTAGTCACCTTACCCCTATATACAGTGGGGCAAAAAAGTATTTAGTCAGCCACCAATTGTGCAAGCTCTCCCACTTAAAAAGATAAGAGAGGCATGTAATGTTCATCATAGGTACACTTCAACTATGACAGACAAAATGAGAAGGAAAAAAATCCAGAAAATCACATTGTAGGATTTTTAATGAATTTATTTGCAAATTATGGTGGAAAATAAGTATTTGGTCAATAACAAAAGTTTATCTCAATACTTTGTTATATACCCTTTGTTGGCAATGACAGAGGTCAAACGTTTTCTGTAAGTCTTCACACGGTTTTCACACACTGTTGCTGGTATTTTGGCCTATTCCTCCATGCAGATCTCCTCTAGAGCAGTGATGTTTTGGGGCTGTTGCTGGGCAACACGAACTTTCAACTCCCTCCAAAGATTTTCTATGGGGTTGAGATCTGGAGACTGGCTAGGCCACTCCAGGACCTTGAAATGCTTCTTGAGAAGCCACTCCTTCGTTGCCCGGGCGGTGTGTTTGGGATCATTGTCATGCTGAAAGACCCAGCCACGTTTCATCTTCAATGCCCTTGCTGATGGAAGGAGTTTTTCACTCAAAATCTCACGATACATGGCCCCATTCATTCTTTCCTTTAAACAGATCAGTCGTCCTGGTCCCCTTGTAGAAAAACAGCCCCAAAGCATGATGTTTCCACCCCCATGCTTCACAGTAGGTATGGTGTTCTTTGGATGCAACTCAGCATTCTTTGTCCTCCAAACACAACGAGTTGAGTTTATACCAAAAAGTTATATTTTGGTTTCATCTGACCAGATGATATTCTCCCAATCTTCTTCTGGATCATCCAAATGCTCTCTAGCAAACTTCAGACGGGCCTGGATATGTACTGGCTTAAGCAGGAGGACACCCATGGCACTGCAGGATTTGAGTCCCTGGTGGCGTAGTGTGTTACTGATGGTAGGCTTTGTTACTTTGGTCCCAGCTCTCTGCAGGTCATTCACTAGGTCCCCCCGTGTGGTTCTGGGATTTTTGCTCACCGTTCTTGTGATCATTTTGAACCCACGGGGTGAGATCTTGCGTGGAGCCCCAGATCCGAGGGAGATTATCAGTGGTCTTGTATGTCTTCCATTTCCTAATAATTGCTCCCACATTTGATTTCTTCAAACCAAGCTGCTTACCTATTGCAGATTCAGTCTTCCCAGCCTGGTGCAGGTCTACAATTTTGTTTCTGGTGTCCTTTGACAGCTCTTTGGTCTTGGTGTGTGACTGTTTGAGGTTGTGGACAGGTGTCTTTTATACTGATAACAAGTTCAAACAGGTGCCATTAATACAGGTAACGAGTGGAGGAATGAGAAGCCTCTTACAGAATAAGTTACAGGTCTGTGAGAGCCAGAAATCTTGCTTGTTTGTAGGTGACCAGATGCTTATTTTCCACCATAATTTGCAAATAAATTCATAAAAAATCCTACAATGTGATTTTCTGGATTTGTTTTCTAATTTTGTATGTCATAGTTGAAGTGTACCTATGATGAAAATTACAGGCCTCTCTCATCTTTTTAAGTGGGAGAACATGCACAATAGGTGGCTGACTAAATATTTTTTTGCCCCACTGTATATCTACCTCTATCGATCCAGTATCCCTGCACATTGTAAAAATGGTAGTGGAACTGACACTGTATATAGTGTGCTTCCTTACTTTATCGTGTCCTTCTTATTTCAGATTTTTAACTCGTGTGTTTTTGTTCTACCTTGCTATACACAGACAGTGTCACGAGCAACAACAAAAAACACCTCCTCCTCCATGCTTCACAATGGGAAGCACACATGCGGAGATCATCCGTTCAACTTCTCTGCGTCTCACAAAGACAGTGGTTGGAACCAAAAATGTCTAATTTGGACACATCAGAAAAAATCTGACAGATTTCCACCGGTCTAATGTCCATTGCTCGTGTTTCTTGGCCCAAGCAAGTCTCTTCTTCTTACTGGTGTCCTTTAGTAGTGGTTTCTTTGCAGCAATTCAACCATGAAGGCCTGATTCTCAGTCTCAGTCTCCTCTGAACAGTTGATGTTGAGATGTGTCTGTTACTTGAACTCCGTGAAGCATTTATTTGGGCTGAAGTCTGAGGTGCAGTTAACTCTAATGAACTTATCCTCTGCAGCAGAGGTAACTCTGGGTATTCCTTTCCTTTGGCGGTCCTCGTGAGAGCCATTTTCATCATAGCTCTTGGTGGTTTTTGCAACTGCACTTGAAGAAACTTTGAAAGTTCTTGAAATGTTCCGGATTGACTGACCTTCATGTCTTAAAGTAATGATGGACTGTTGTTTCTCTTTGCTAATTTGAGCTGTTCTTGCCATAATATGGAATTGGTATTTTACCAAATAGGGCTATCTTCTGTATACCATCCCTACCATGTCACAACACAACTAATTGACACAAATGCATCAAGAAGAAAATAAATTCCACAAATTAACTTTTAACAAGGCACACCTGTTAATTAAAATGCATTCCAGGTGACTACCTCATGAAGCTGGTTGAGAGAATGCCAAGAGTGTGCAAAGGTGTCATCAAGGCAAAGGGTGGCTACTTTGAAGAATCTCAAATATAAAATATATTTTGATTTGTTTAACAGTTTATTCATTGAATGAAATCACAATGTTCATTCTGTTCTGTTCTTTACAAATTAAAGTACATTTAAAAAACAATGTAACAAACCCTAAAACAAGTTGGACCACAATAGTTCATTTTAGCCTGTCATGCAATTGGATTTCAAATGCACTAAATCAGATTAAAACAATGCCATTTACTCATTCTCCTTTCTAAATATTTATTTTCTCCAGATTAGACATCCCAATAAACATGTTTGGAATTATCCCAAAGATACACAGCAGCCTACAATGTTAAGAGTTGAATGGACAACTGAGAGCAACAGTGCATTGCCAACTAGCAGAGATGGGACCAAGTCACAATTTTGTAAGTCCTCGAATCCCAGAGCTGACAAGGTAAAAATCTGTTGTTCTGTCAAGTCTCAAGTAATGTCCCAAGTTCCACAGCTCAGGCCGAGTCAAGTCCCTCACTACTTTTGGGGTTTGAGTCCTCAAGTCAATGGTTAAGTGTTTTATGCCAATTTCATTGCAGTTGCAATGCATCAGTGATTTTGGACCCACATGTTTTACAAACTGCACCTCTTATGTCCTCCACTACCACATAGTCTTTGAAACCAAATGCAACCATTTTGGGGACTGATGATGCCCTGATGCACCACAGGTCCCAGAGTGGTGGGGCAAATTGTTTTCCCGGAGGCCTGGAGCTTTCCCTAATCTGGTAACCTAACCAGGTGCAAATCAGGATCATATAGGGTATGACAGTGATTAATTATTAGTTGTAAAAATGTATTTATATGGGAGTGGGACCAGACTAACATTTTAGTAATTTAGCAGACGCTCTTATCCAGACCAATTTAAAGGAGCAATTAGGGTTAAGTGCCTTGCTCAAGGGCACACCAACCAATTTTTCACCTGACCGGCTCAGGATTCAAACCATTGACCTTTCAGTTAATGGCCCAACACTCTTAACCACTAGCCTACCTGCCACCTAGATATACAAATATTTTCTAAACAGGTCACATGGTTTTAAAGAAACTCTGGAAAAACTCAGGAGCCCAAACCTTTACACAGACACAACCACTGCAATTGGACAATTTGTTACGTTTTTCAGATAAAATATTGTAATCGGATTACAGATACTTTTGAAAAACGATATGATTATTTTGAGGACAACTTTAAAATTCAGAAAGGATGTTTGGGGAAAAAAATATGATATTATTAAATGTAATAGAAAGCGATTGGTTTGGGGCGGCAAGTAGCCTATAGGTTAGAACGTTGGGACAGTAACCAAAAGGTTGCTACATCGAATCCCAGAGGTGACAAGGTAAAAAAATCTGTTGTTCTGTCCCTGAACAAGGCAGTTCAATTAACCCTCTGTTCCTAGGCTGTCGTTGTACATAAGAATTTGTTCTTAATTGATTTGCCTAGCTAAATAAAGGTTAAAGAAAAAAGAAGTCTACATAACCAACCAATAAAGTAAAATGTAACATCCATATATGGCCAGCTATGTAAACTTTAACATTGATTTGTCCTGCAATATATTCAATTGGTAACATACATTTTTTGTCTTCTTCTAATGCGTCTTAACGGGAAAGTAATCTAACAGTAACATAATGTAATCAGATTACTTTACCGAGTTTGGATAATCCAAAAGTTACGTTACTTATTACAATTTTGGACAGATAACTTGTAACTCTAACGGATTACATTTAGAATGTAACCTACCCATCCCTTGCTATAAATAGGCTACATAACATCACTTCCTTTACCCTGACCAGAGGGCAAGAGGGGACAGGGTGCATTGGCTGTAGTTGTTATCAGTTGCCTAGTTGATCAGACTGGGAATTCATCTCGTTTTCTTCTCATACAGTTTAGGTGTAGGCTGCTGCAACATTTATGTGAAGAGTTCTTGCTTGAGTATGTCGGGAGCGATGTGTTATTACGTTTGCTAAATAAATACTGGAGGACAGTGGAGCGGCGCGCGCTTTGCTAGAATACGTGCTTTGTGCCCGGCCTGCGCAACCTCTGATTTCTGTGAATCTGTTTGGTCGAGACACAGAACAGAACGCACAGAACCTCCAGTACTCCAATATAAAGGACAGATAGGCTTACATTGTGCGTGAGGTGACAAATCGGGTCTTTAGGGTCGTACAGCTCAAGTCCAAGTTGGGTCACGAGTCATAGATGGTCAGGTCGAAGTCGAGTGACAAGTGTTTTTTCTTTTTGCCAAGTCAAGTCTCAAGTCGCAAAATGTGACTCGTACTCGAGTCCAAGTCACGTGACTCGAGTCCAAATTTCTCCCAAATAGGCTACAGATGTTTGGCTGTCGGTCAATTTCACTGCACTCGGCGTTAGCCAAGACTGTTTTCAGTTCAGTCCTTACCTGGCTCTGTCGGTGTCCGCGGTCCCATCATCGTAAACACACGTCTTGTTTATGATAGAATATCTGCTGCACATTGTCCGTGCAGCCCCGACTGTATCACGCTGGTGGTGGATGTCTTCCGATAAAAAAAATTAACCCTGGCTTGAAACATTCGTCTTATTCATTGATTACATAAGAGGGGCGGAAAGGGAAGCGACCCCCGCGGATGGCAGTTGAAGAGGGTCCACGACCACGGAAAATGCACCCGGGAGGTAGAGAAATTCGAGCATCTTCTGGTCCTCATGGATACATTATGATTAGTTTACACTAGGCGATCTCCGAAATTATTTTCCTTTTATATTTCGATTTTACCAGACTGCTGTTCTTTTTGAAAGACTACTTGAAGTTGACATTTTCTTTTGCAAAACAGTAACATCAACAGTCTCTAGTTACGTGAATGGATTGGTTAAAAAATATACTGTTTTCTTTGTAAAAAGATCAAACCCATTTCAAACCAGTCAAGTGACAGCATCTATGTGATCCCTTCAGGATAGCATCATCCATGCTTTTTCTACTGTTACACAGCAACTGTCCTCCTCCTCCGTCCCTGTGGAAGGGCTGTGTTGATGGAATGGATGGGATAACACACGTTCTCAGAATCCGACCAAATCTCCTTGTCCACCCATACAATCCAACCATACACACATCGCCATCTACTGGACAACCTTGCAATTGTGTTTTTGCATCTTCTTCTAAATAGGCGTGTAATAAACAGCAATGAGTAGACTCCGCGCCCTATTATTACAAGCTTTTAAAAGAATACGGCGTTTACGAGTGATGCATACGTGCCTTACTCCCTAATTGGCAAAATCTGTAGATGTGGGTTTTAATTTGAACTCATCATAATTTATACAGAAAGCTTGCCTGTAGGGAATTATATGACTCACTTGAAAGCGGAGGTTGTAGGCTTCTGTATATAGTTGGCTTTCGGGGGTTATTGTAGCGAAGTGCACTTTGTCACTCAAGAGTCCTCTGGTGGCGTTTGATGGGATTGCAGCTCTACCTTCGCTGAGATTTAAGTGATGTCTTGTTTGCACTGCAGCTAATTTTGGAATAACACTGACCTAGAATTGTTGTGTTTGTATAACTGTGTTGTATTGGCCTACATGTTGATGTCTGTAAATGTATGCCTGCGTCTCAAAGCTCAATAATCAAACCCTATTTACAAATAGTACAACCATTTTTGAATTTCAACAATAAATCACAATCATTTATTTCCTTTGGTAAAACATTTAGAAATTAAAACACAAGAAAAGACATGGAAGCCCAATAAATAAACACTAATGTAGGCTACATGCAAAACACCAGACAATGCTACTAGCCTTTCTCTATGATTCTACATACCTTCAATCTTCCTGTCTTCAGCAACTGTTGTTTATATATTCCCCTTAAATTGAAGAACATATTCATGTTCTGTGTAGAGAGCAGTCACAGAGATCTGGACAGAGTTGTACAGCCCTTCAGAAAACAGCATAAATGCTCCCCAGCTGCTAACGTGAGTTCAAATGCTGGAGGTTTTGTCAATGCTCTGGGGGCAACTGCTTTGCTGCTTCCATTGTCATTACTTCCAAAGCATCTTATCCACTCAGAACTTTCCCAAACATCCAGTCATCGGTCAATTTATCTCCCTTTAAAATCTCATTTTCCCACAGATTTGGTTCTCCCCTGGCTGCAGTTGTTATAATCTGTTTGTTTGTTTTCTTTGCCTTTGCAAGAGTTTTGTAAGTTATAAAGCGTAGTGAATGTTGGCACTTCTGATTGCTCTGACATTTAGGGGATGACACAAAGGTTGGTACACACGCACACTGTTAATTGACATTGATAAGTGCTACTACAACAGGCAACTGCACTACCGGTCAACAGTTTTAGAACACCTCATTCAAGGGTTTTTTCTTTATTTTACATTTTTTCTACATTATAGAATAATAGTGAAGACATCAAACTATGAAATAACACATATTGAATCATGTAGTAAACCAAAAAGTGTTAAACAAATCAAAATATATTTTATATTTGAGATTATTCAAAGTAGCCACCCTTTGTACACTCTTGGCATTCTCTCAACCAGTTTCATGAGGTAGTCACCTGGAATGCATTTAAATTAACAGGTGTGCCTTGTTAAAAGTTAATTTGTGGAATTTCTGTCCTTCTTAATGCATTTGAGCCAATCAGTTGTGTTGTGACATGGTAGGGGGGTATACAGACCAAAAAAAGACCAAGTCCATTTTATGACAAGAACAGCTCAAATAAGCAAAGAGAAATGACAGTCCATCATTACTTTAAGACATGAAGGTCAGTCAATGCGGAACATTTCAAGAACTTTCAAAGTTTCTTCAAGTGCAGTTGCAAAAACCATCAAGCTCTATGATGAAACTGGCTCTCATGAGGACCGCCACAGGAAAGGATGACTCAGAGTTACCTCTGCTGCAGAGGATGAGTTCATTAGAGTTACCAGCCTCAGAAATTGCAGCCCAAATAAATGCTTCACGTAGTTCAAGTAACAGACACATCTCAACATACAGTGGGGCAACAAAGTATTTATTCAGCCACCAATTGTGCAAGTTATCCCACTTAAAAAGATGAGAGAGGCCTGTAATTTTCATCAGAGGTACACTTCAACTATGACAGACAAAACCCTATTTAAAAAAATCCAGAAAATCACATTGTAGGATTTTTTATGAATTTATTTGCAAATTATGGTGGAAAATACGTATTTGGTCACCTACAAACAAGCAAGATTTCTGGCTCTCACAGACCTGTAACTTCTTCTTTAAGAGGCTCCTCTGTCCTACACTCGTTACCTGTATTAATGGCACCTGTTTGAACTTGTTATCAGTTTAAAAGACACCTGTCCACAACCTCAAACAGTCACACTCCAAACTCCACTATGACCAAGACCAAAGAGCTGTCAAAGGACACCAGAAACAAAATTGTAGACCTGCACCAGGCTGGGAAGACTGAATCTGCAATAGGTAAGCAGCTTGGTTTGAAGAAATCAACTGTGGGAGCAATTATTAGGAAATGGAAGACATACAAGACCACTGATAATCTCCCTCGATCTGGGGCTCCACGCAAGATCTCACCCCGTGGGTTCAAAATGATCACAAGAACGGTGAGCAAAAATCCCAGAACCACACGGGGGGACCTAGTGAATGACCTGCAGAGAGCTGGGACCAAAGTAACAAAGCCTACCATCAGTAACACACTACGCCGCCAGGGACTCAAATCCTGCAGTGCCAGACGTGTCCCCCTGCTTAAGCCAGTACATACCCAGGCCCGTCTGAAGTTTGATAGAGAGCATTTGGATGATCCAGAAGAAGATTGGGAGAATATCATCTGGTCAGATGAAACCAAAATATAACTTTTTGGTAAAAACTCAACTGGTCGTGTTTGGAGGACAAAGAATGCTGAGTTGCATCCAAAGAACACCATACCTACTGTGAAGCATGGGGGTGGAAACGTCATGCTTTGGGGCTGTTTTTCTACAAAGGGACCAGGACGACTGATCTGTGTAAGGAAAGAATGAATGGGGCCATGTATCGTGAGATTTTGAGTGAAAACCTCCTTCCATCGGCAAGGGCATTGAAGATGAAACGTGGCTGGGTCTTTCAGCATGACAATGATCCCAAACACACCACCCGGGTAACGAAGGAGTGGCTTCGTAAGAAGCATTTCAAGGTCCTGGAGTGGCCTAGCCAGTCTCCAGATCTGAACCCCATAGAAAATCTTTGGAGGGAGTTGAAAGTCTGTGTTGCCCAGCAACAGCCCCAAAACATCACTGCTCTAGAGGAGATCTGCAAAATACCAGCAACAGTGTGTGAAAACCTTGTGAAGACTTACAGAAAACGTTTGACCTCTGTCATTGCCAACAAAGGGTATATAACAAAGTATTGAGATAAACTTTTGTTATTGACCAAATAGTTATTTTCCACCATAATTTGCAAATAAATAAATAAAAAATCATACAATGTGATTTTCTGGATTTTTTTTCTTCTCATTTTGTCTGTCATAGTTGAAGTGTACCTATGATGAAAATTACAGGCCTCTCTTATCTTTTTAAGTGGGAGAACTTGCACAATTGGTGGCTGACTAGCACACTGCTGCTCATGCTCCCAGGTGATATTTATTTACAACATTTTGACCCTTAGGTCTTCCTCATTGATCCATATCCCAGGTGGGGGTGGAAGGTCCTTTATATAGGGGCAGTACTCAGTGACATCACTTCCTGAAACAGGAGGTAAAAATGTATAACATAGTTTCACAATATTAACATTCAATGTATCAAAATATATGATCATACACAGAGAATGTGATCAATATTCATATAAATATAAATACACATACAATATTAAATTAGGATAAAAACAAACACAACTTAGAATTATTGAAACCATAAGAATCGTTTCAAGTCAAACTCCTCGTTAAGGCCAATAGGGGACATGTTCAGCCTATGGATCCAGAAAGATTCCCCTTGAAGAAGTTTCCTCTCAATGTGCCATCCCCTGTATGACATCTTGACCATTTCTATTCCAATGTATCTCAGAGAACTAATAGGATGTCCAGCTTGTACAAAATGTGCAGCAACCAGATTTTTTGTCTCACCTGTCCGTGTATTGCCGAGGTGCTCACTGATCAGTGTCTTCAGTCTTCTACGGGTTTTCCGTATGCAAGACAGACCACAAGTGTAACGGATTTCCTCCTCTTCGTCTGAGGAGGAGTAAGGATCGGACCAAAGTGCAGCGTGGTAAGTGTTCATGATGATTTTAATTAGAGAAAGCACTGAACACTGAATCAAAACAATAAACGATGACGTGAATTTACAAAACCCGAAACAGTACCGTGTGGCCCAAACACTCACACGGAAACAAACACCCACAACTCAAAAGTGAAACCCAAGCTACCTAAGTGTGTTTCTCAATCAGGGACAACGATTGACAGCTACATCTGATTGAGAACCATACTAGGCCGAACTCAAAACCCCAACATAGAAAAACACACATAGACTGCCCACCCAACTCATGCCCTGACCATACTAAAACAAAGACAAAAGAAAGGAACTAAGGTCAGAACGTGACAGTACCACCCCCAAAGTTGCGGACTCCGGCCGCAAAACCTGAACCTATAGGGGAGGGTCTGGGTGGGCGTCTGTCCGCGGTGGCGGCTCTGGCGCGGGACGTGGACCCCACTTCACCACAGTTTTTCTCTGCCTCATTGTCTGCCTCCGTGGTCTCTTAAACACGCCGACCCATGCCGCCGACCTCGGACTGGGGACCCTAGAAATGGGTCCCGAATGGACGGGAGACTCCGGCAGCGCCGGACAGGCGGGAGACTCCGGCTGACTGACGGCTCTGGCGACTCCTGGCTGGCGGCTCTGGCGGCTCCTGGCTGGCTGGCGGCTCTGGCGGCTCAGAACAGACTGGCGGCTCTGGCGGCTCAGGGCAGACTGGCGGCTCTGGCGGCTCAGGGCAGACTGGCGGCTCTGGCGGCTCAGGACAGACGGGAGACTCTGGCGGCTCAGGACAGACGGGAGACTCTGGCGGCTCAGGACAGACAGGAAACTCTGGCGGCTCAGGACAGACGGGAGACTCTGGCGGCTCAGGACAGACGTGAGACTCTGGTGGCTCAGGACAGACGGGAGACTCTGACAGCACTGGACAGGCGGGAGCACCTGTAGGAAGAAGACGGAGAGACAGCCTGGTGTGGGGGGCTGCCACCGGAGGGCTGGTGCGAGGAGTTGGCACCGGATAGACCGGACCGTGCAGGCGCACTGGAGCTCATGAGCACCGAGCCTGCCCAACCTTACCTGGTTGAATGCTCCCCGTAGCCAGGCCAGTGCGGCGAGGTGGAATAGCCCGCACTGGGCTGTGCTGGCGAACCGGGGACACCATGCGTAAGGCTGATGCCATGTACGCCGGCAAGATGAGACGCACTGCAGACCAGATGCGTAGAGCCGGCTTCATGGCACCTGGCTCGATGCCCACTCTAGCCCGGCTGATACGAGGAGTTGGAATGTACCGCACCGGGCTATGCACACGCACCGGGGACACCGTGCGCTCCACCGCATAACACGGTGCCTGCCCGGTCCCTCTCGCTTTCCGGTAAGCACGGGGAGTTGACCCAGGTCTCCTACATGACTTAGCCACACTGCTCCAGAGAATCCCAGGCGGGCTCCAGCACTCTCCCTGGGTCGACCGACCACCCGTCTATCTCCTCCCAAGTAGTGACATAGTCCAGATCTCGCTCCCATGTGGTGGGTGTTTCTGTAACGGATTTCCTCCTCTTCGTCTGTGGAGGAGTAAGGATCGGACCAAAGCGCAGCATGGTAAGTGTTCATGATGATTTTAATTAAAGAAAGCACTGAAAACTGACTCAAAACAATAAATGATGATGTGAATTTACAAAACCCGAAACAGTACCGTCTGGCCCAAACACTCACACGGAAACAAACACCCACAATTCAAAAGTGAAACCCAGGCTACCTAAGTATGATTCTCAATCAGGGACAACGATTGACAGCTGCCTCTGATTGAGAACCATACTAGGCCGAACTCAAAACCCCAACATAGAAAAACACACATAGACTGCCCACCCAACTCACGCCCTGACTATACTAAAACAAAGACAAAACAAAGGAACTAAGGTCAGAACGTGACAACAAGGACATTTCAACATGTAAATGACATTGGTGGACATGCAAGTAATTAGGCCCTTGATCTTAAATCTTTGTCCTGTGTGTATATCAGTTGTATGTCAAGCTGCATTGAGCACATTGGCCACATTTGTAAATACCCTCCTTCAAACTTGTCCAAAAAGTTTCCCCTTTCCTCTGGTAGGTAATCAGAATTAACCACAATATCTCTCAAGTTCGGAGGTCTTATAAAAAACATACGTGGGGGATATATAAAAATGGGTTTCAATTGTATCAATAGTGTACCAGTGATTCCTGATAATGCCCATAAATGCCTTCCCCAATGGTGAGTATTGGGTAAAGCATGATGGGACATGTTCTGATTATTCTTTTACTCTTGGTTTTAGGCTTTCCAACTGTGTTAGTCTTTCAAAACAACCATTGGCATGTTTTACCCAATTGTCTTTGTACCCCCTGGCATAGCTCCTGGTATATGTCCGTTAAGTTTATGTGGGGTCAATCAAGGAAGATATCCTCTTCTGCAAACCACTGGAAACCAGGACAACAGGACAGGATATTGGCAGCTTTGTGACATCAAATGGACTTTGGTGGTCAAGATGTGTTGGTATCTGTACTGGTGCAAAAACCATGACAGGGAGACATAGTGGAGTGGTAACGCACGTTCAAGCAGTTGCTCCAAACGCCACTTGGGTACACTGCAGCATCCACTGAGAGGCTCTTGCTGCCAAAGGAATGCCTGAGAACTGGAAAGACGCCATCATGTGCAAATTGATTTAGTCCCCCCACATCAAACGCAATCACACGCAGGTTGAAATATCAAAACAAACTCTGAACCAATTATATGAATTAGGGGACATGTCAAAAAGCATTAACCTGTTAGTACTCTAGGGGCAGTATTTCATTTTTGGATAAAAAGACGTGCCCGTTTTAAGCGCAATATTGTGTCACGAAAAGATGCTCGAATATGCTTGGAATTGATCGTTTTGGAAAGAAGAGACTCTTACGTTTCCAGAACTGCAAAGATTTTCACTGTGAGTCCCTTAGAACAAATGCTTCGGGCAAAACCAAGATGTATGACCGACCAGGAAATGAACAGGATTTTTGAGGCTACGTTTTCCATGATCGCCTTATATGGCTGTGAATGCGACAGGAATCAACGGACACTTTATCTTGTTTCCCCAAGGTCTCTGCAGCATTGTGACGTATTTGTAGGCATATCATTGGAAGATTGACCATAAGAGACTACAATTGCCAAGTGTCCCGCTTGGTGTCTGCGTGGCATTTGGTGCGCAAAAGTCAGCTCCCAGTATTTTTCCATTCGAATCAGACAACAAAGCAGGCTTCAAGGACGGTGCTTTCAATGGAGAGATATATGACAAACCACCTTCAGGATTGATTCAAACAACGTTTTCCATGTTTCAGTCGATATTATGGAGTTAATTCGGAAAAAAGTTTGACGTGTAGGTGACTGAATTTTCGGTTAGTTTCGGTAGCCAAATGCATAGTAACAAAAGGGAACGATGTGTCCTACACAAGAATCTTTCAGGAAAAACTGGACATCTGCTATGTAACTGAGAGTCTCCTCATTGAAACATCTGAAGTTCTTCAAAGGTAAATTATTTTATTTGATTCCTTGGCTGGTTTTTGTGAATATGTTGCGTGCTAAATGCTAACGCTAAATGCTAAGCTAGCTATCACCACTCTTACACAAATGATTGATTTTCTCTGGTTCTAAAGCATATTTTGAAAATCTGAGACGACAGGATTGTTAAGAAAAGGATAAGCTTGAGAGCAGGCATATTTATTTCATTTCATTTGCGATTTTTAGAAATCGCTAACGTTGCGTTATGGTAATGAGCTTGAGGCTGTAGTAACGATACCGCATGCGGGATGGGGCATATAAACATATATGGCAATTTAGCTAGCTAGCTTGCAGTTGCTAGCTAATTTGTCCTATTTAGCTAGCTTGCTGTTGCTAGCTAATTTCTCCTTGGATATACACATTGAGTTATTATTTTATCTGAAAAGCACAAGGTCCTCTACTCCGACAATTAATCCACACATAAAGCAGTCAACCGAACCGTTTCTAGTCATCTCTCCTCCTTCCAGGCTTTTCTTCTTTGGACTTTATATGGTGATTGGCATCTAACGTTCATAATAAGGTGTATTCTGTTGATAATGGGATATGATAAAGGGTGAGTCGGTCAAGGATCGATGCAGACAAGGTGGTAGATTGTACGACAAGCGACAGGTTTATTCAGAGTGAAGATATCTGGTACAGCGTATATACGGGCCCCTCTGTTAGCTCATCAGAGACTAGCAAAAAAGCACCTGCTAACAGTGAGTACAAGCTTCATATACAGAACAGAAAGTAGGTTGATTTCTAGGAGATCGGATCTTCGGATTGGATCAGGCTGGGGTGTAGTCATCCGGCATTGGCTCAGTTGTCTGTCCGTCATCGTAGAGTTCTGCCATGCCTGTTCTTGGTCGTCACACCATGTTCAGCTGAAAAGGAGATCTGGTGTGTGCGCTATCTTCAGTCACACAATGTTCGGCTGGGAGGGAGATTATGTGTGTGTGCTAGTTTGTCTCTAAGTCTATGCTTTCTGCCAATCTGTGGGTGTCTTATCTGGGTGTCCTCGGCAGCTATGTGTGTACTGTATGTGCCTCGTCCCTGTCTTCTGGGGTCAGTGTGTAAGAGCGTATGCGTCCCTGTCCTGTCCTCAAGAGTCCGTGTGTAATGTGTGTGCGTCCCTATCTTCAGGGGAGTTGTGGCCGAACTGCCGGCTAGCACCTGTGGCTAGGAGTATCCTGTTGTGACAGTGTTGTGGATGATTTAAGTGAGTGTGTGTGTGAGAGATATCCTGTATGGGGCCCAACCTGTTTTACTATGAAAATACGTTGTCTCAGCTATAGTAGTGTAATGTCACCTACATAAGAATTAGCAGTCCTCTACAAATCCCTCTCTTCACGTCTCCCCAGAGACGTGACACAACCTAACTAGATTCTGATACAAAAGAAAACTTTTCCCAAAGGGGCTATGAAAAAGGCACAACATTAAAAAGAAATGGATGTATATGTATTACCACCATGTTCACCACTCAATCCCACTATGTACTAAGTTGGCTACCAGCCACCTAGGAACTTACAACCCTCATGTAACAGAGCGGAGAACAACAGCTCAAAATGAGGGTAAAAATGATATTCTACATAAGCCAACTTTTTCCAGCCGGAAAAAGTTGTGATACCCTCTCTTCACATCTCCAAAGAGATGTGACACGCTCTAAAGGGTATTCTCCACCTCATCCTCAAACTCTGGCAGGTCATTAGCAAGCAGAGGATACATCTGGGAAGGGGAAGAAGGGTCAATAGCTCTGGAGATAACTCTAGCAGTAAGGGACCGGATACATGGAATGCAACCGCAGCCGCACAACACTAAAATGGCTGCAAAAACTAAAAGATGGGTCTCATGCTCCATACCGTTATCTCGCACCTGGCTCCTGTTATCTAACAAAAGACCGCTTGTTCTCGCAACCCCACGCTCTGAATGTGCCCCCCTCCCAACTGATTTGAACAGTTCGTCTTCATGCTACTCTGTATTTTCCATCATGAGAAGTCCCATGGCCCTGATACTTTTAACAATGTTTCAAATCAGCTAGGTAGCATAACACATACATACATCCACACAAGGCAACAGCAGATAATATTCAATCATATATATGGTAATGGCTATAATGTAAAATAACAGTTACAAAGAACTTTGGTCATGGAAAACAGAGTAAAACAGAGCAAAGCATTATTATAAACCATCTGGTCCTCTCAGCTACTCCTATCCTGTACCAGGTGGGCTCCTTGCCACCCAGGGACTCTAAACCTTCACAACAGGGAGAACAAACATACTGGAAAGAAAACCTATCATAAAAATGTATAACAAGGAACTGTGGTGGTGTAAAATGTATTCTACTACCTCACCCACAGCATACCATGTGTCATCCTCAGTCAGTCCCATCCTCCCCTGAAAGCATGCTTCCGTATCGGCATCTCCAACTGGAGCATCAAGCAAAGGCATCATGCCTGAAGCCCTCACATCTGTAACAGACTTCTTAAAACACGGTATGATGCAAGCAGCACATCACATCAATAACAAATAATACAAGAATTAGGGTCAGAAATCCAGTAACCACCATGCCAGTGTACTTACCAAACCAGGCCAAGAGAACAGACTCCTCCACCCCCCCCCGTGGACCTCATCTTAGCAGATAGTGCATCAAGCCCGCCTTAGATATACTACCATCTGGACTGGTATTATTAGGAATATACGTGCAACATTGTTTACCGAACATCTTGCAGACGTCCCCCTGACTGGCAAGAAGCATATCCAAGGCAAGTCTATTCTGTCTGGAAACCCCAAATGTGGCCTCAAGCTGTTCAGACATACCAGTGAGTGCATCACAGGAGTTGATTATAGTAGATATAATTAATCCATGCAGTCTGTCTAGCATCCACCATGGCTGGACCCATAGTAGGTAGTAAGTGCCAGAGTCCATCATTCCTACCCAAGGCCTGAAACTCATGAGGAACCCCCACTGGCACACCCAACAGGTTAGTGTTTATATCAACTACATCCTCTGTCCATGGAGCGCTACGTCTATGTCTCCCATGGGATGGAATGTTTTCAGGTCCCTTGGATACAGAACCCAACAGCTGTTCAGCAGTAACATCAACAATGGTCAGTGGAATTATCAAACTGGTCAGACCACACGTACCTTGCCATTCTCCTCTAAGAATGGGTCTCAGCACTCTTTTGGCTCCACACATCCGCCAGACCACTTAGTTTGGTTTAGGCCTGTAACTGGCCAAGTGGAATTAATGGTTATGTTACTACTGCAATCAGCTTCAGGCAATCTCTCATAATCAATGCCATTACCTGTACCCGTGATGCAACTGCAGTTTCCCCCCCATGCCTCAACACCCCAAATGGCCCGATGAGGAGGTACTGCAGGAAACACAAGGCTCAAAGAGGAACAGAGGGTTGAATTGGGCTTAACCTGGTAAAAACTTCTCAGAATACACAACCACCCCTCTCCTTCTCCTACAGCAAATGGGTGTGTAGCCAGAACAGGTCTAGCATGACTACAAATAATGCAGTACTTTCTTCTCAGGGTTTTAGCTGTGTACCTCATATAAGACAGCCACAAATTGTCCCTACCATCAAAACCAGTCTCAGTGCTTAATTGATCCATAGCCGAATAGTCTCTAACATTAATTACCTGAATGGTATTTTTAACACAGTGGTGGCAGAGGAGTGTGGTCCGTCTGTGATCTCTGGTTTTGGCAGCACCTTAATAGAAAACACACCCATCATGTCTGTCCTCGTCCTTTGTAGTCCAAGGGTGTGAGTGCCTGCATCAGAGAGCTTAATAGTTTTGATGGTTAGTAGGATTTCATCACCTTTACAAAGTTCAACATTGCTCCCAGGTTTCCCCATATCATGGAAAACCTATCCACCTTTGTGGGATCCCCTATGCTATAAGGATACCCTCTTCTCCAATCCTAGAACTGTCCGAAATCGGTTATCATGTAATCTCTACTCTAACTTCCTGTCTACCCAGATCTGGGGATCTCTTATGCTTATTTTGGAACAAAATACACATCACTTAGCCAGAGCCAGACACATCCTCACTTCTATGAACAAAAACAGGGGTGATAGGACAGGGAGGTTTACTTCATTCGAGAGTTGGCCCCCGGAATTCTGTTAATTCCAGTTCTTCTCTCGAACACTGTTTAATGTCCGACAGTGAAAAAGTGTCTTATCCTCCCGCCGTGCGATATGAATCTGGGTAGCTCTTTCAGCTAGCTGTCACCAGGGGTCTTCTATGGTCCCCAAGCCTCTGGGACTGGATTGAGTGACTTCACCTGTAGTTCACCTGTAATGCATAAAATCCTGGACATACAGGCTTGGTTAACGAACAATTTCTCATATGTTTTATCTGATTATATCTTTAACTTCTATGCCCAATTGTTAGCTTACATTTTTTTAAAAATTTTAATTATTAGTTTCTTATCCAATCGGCCCCATCCTATCCTAGACCACATTTACCCATCCCCCTTTTGATACCTGGCTCTGCCCAGGTAACAACCTTACCTACTCTAAATCATGACTTAGGTAAGATTAGTATATTATCCTTATGTCTGACATCAACATGAAGGAGCGCCCCCATCATTTTCCACATGTCCAACTCTCTCCCCTGTCTCCACTCAGCAACTTCTATCTTTTGCCTGTCCTGCCCCCCCCCCCCCTTTCCAAAACCTCTCCTCTGCTCTCCAACCTTCAAGGTCTCTGCAGTGCGGGGGAGGGCCCCTCCGTCTGCCTTTCCCCCTATCTGTAAAATACCATGTCTCTGGGAACGTGGAAATCCCCTAAACCCAAATGTTTACTACAAAAACAAAACCTAATAATTATGATAATCCCCTCAAACTCAAATAATTTGTCTCGATGTTTCATGTTTTATTCGTGTTTCTCCAAATTGTCTCCCCAAAAATACTTCTTAGATACCCAGCCATTAGACACACAAACAACTGTGATAAACATGCACTGTCCCTTTAACATAAAAACCTCAGCCTGCAATCCCCTCTGCGGGCCTTCCATTGTTCCCCATAATGAGAACAGATTCTAATGTTAGTATACCTTAACCTCCTGTTTAATTTCAGTGGTGTTATCTGAACAATCAAATCAAAATCAATAACCGGGAAGTACTTGTGTAAATTAATTAAAAGAACAAAATAAATCTACCTTATTTCTCAGCACTTGGTTAGAACACCACTCCCGTCTTACATCGACCACACCCGTCGCCCCGTACCTAGTGTATATCTTATCTATTACTCAGTGGCTCAATTAATGTTTAACGTAAGTATGTTCAGATGTTGATTATGTAATTCCACAATATTAGTATAGTTCAAACCTCATAATATAACTCTACACACAGAATTTTACGTTAATAGAGTTGAACACCTTTTCCAACAGTCATGCACACCCCCCAATATTCTATGATATAACTCTCATCAGCAAGCCTGCGACTTTTTCAACATTCTCACCGTTACCAGCTCCAACTGAAATACCTAATGTACCACACTCGCTTGGTCCCCGACCTCATTCATACCGATATTAGTCCCCGACTGAATATCAAGCGTATTTCATGCACGCGATTTGAGTCTGACAATCTTCATTTACGCCAGTAAGCTTCAATTTACACCATACACACACAAATCCTCATTCTCCCCAGCAAGCAGACCAGTAGGAGATGCAATGGCCCCACCTTCTGTCCATTCTCCCCAGCAAGCAGACCAGTAGGAGATGCAATAGCCCCGCCTTCTGTCCATTCTCTGTACAGCTTCTCACCCCGTCTCCTCCACTCCTTGCCCTCTCTGCCTTTATTGAATTCTAGAATGGACTTCAGCGTTCTCAACACCTTTTCTATTTCCAACGACATTTTATGTATACTACAATACTGCCAACAACCCACGCCTTTACTAAAACCCAAGTGGTACCCTTTCCCTATGGCTAAATCGGCCCCCAATTATGTCTAAAGTAAGAACTCAATTATGCACTGTGGGTCCCCTAGGGTATTACGAAGTCTAGTGTCCCCCGGATTATCACCTTTTCTTCACTACCCCATGTACTTCACACACACCTATGCTTTGTTAGGACCTTAGAGAGACCCTTTCCCGAAGGCTAAATCGGTCTCAAGTCAGAGTAATCAATTTAAATATCCGTCATTCACACTTGGCCCTGCCTAATACATCACGTTCGCATCATATGGCTTTCTATTCGCACTTTGGTGATCACTCGTTACCCACCACTCATACATGTAGTCCCAGACTATCCATTCAAGCTTTGGTGGTCACCCGTTACCCATCATTCATACATGTAGTAAGTGTTCTCTGTTACCACCTACCAGCCAGGCATACTAGTACATCCCATACACAATGCACCATTAAGTATGGTTGATCAATAATAAAATTGCAGTTGCCAATGGAGATATTACTTTCTCAACTATTTTCCAATCTCACACATCATTGTAGTTTAAATTTAGTAACTTACATCAAACAGGTATCTCACAAAACTAAATTTGGATAACTCCAATGTGCAGAACTTTAGTTTTTCACAACAGGTGTCTGCTTACCCTTTTTAGTTGACCGGATTTGTGAGACACACCGTCCGACGACAGTACTGGCCAATCGGCTGGCACACCAATGTCCAGCGATGTCCTTTTACCAGACCACGTCGGGGTCACCATTTGTCATGTATTGTATATTTTAGTAAATATATATGTATATTTTGACCAATTGAAATATATATTCAGACTATCTGAGTATACTTAGCCCGTCACTGGTAAATACCCGTGATGAATTCCTGGAGCCACGTACTCTGCCTTATCTCAGAGCTGCTCCCTCGTATATTCAGTTTGAGAAAAAACGCATGGGTTTGTATAGAGATCAATTCGACTATTTAGTCTCGATATTGAATATTGTGCTCAGATCTTATTTCAATTATACATCAGTCATTTTGTTCCTGATTATACATTTAACACAGAAGTCATAGGTGCATACAACATAGAAGTTTCGGATTTATCAAATAACCCTTATTGAATTCTCTCTCTCTCTCTCTATCTAACCACCAACAATCTTAATGGAAACAATTACAAGCACATTGCATTTTAATATAAACAGTTACAAATAGACAAAACAAGACAAAACAACACGTTATATCTCTGACCCCTGAAAGCTGATCCTTATCAGTGAACCTCTTATCAGACTAGCCTAGACCGGGCCACGGGACAAAATTACAATTTGTCCCCCTCGGCGCCAGGTTTAATGAATAGTAGTTAACTATCCCCTACTGATCTCTATTCCTGATCCCTATCGAGCTAACCCCTATCAGAATTATTACACATGTCCGATCCCTATCAGAGAATCTCTTATCAGACTGGCCTAGACCGGGCCACGGGACAAAATTACAATTTGTCCCCCTCGGCGCCAGGTTTAATGAATAGTAGTTAACTATCCCCTACTGATCTCTATTCCTGACCCCTATCGGAACTATCCTAGGCCTTAAAGTGATCTCTCATCAATTGAAAGCTATCAGACTGTGCTGATCCCCTACTGATATCTCATCAATGATTTAAATCACCCGGCCGTCACCGGTTTGTCACCACATATATTCACTTCACTGTACTTTCAACTTGTCAGCAAATTATAAATTTACACAAGAATTCTTACTCACTCGGTAATACTGATCAAAATATAGGCAGACTATACGACAATATGCAAAGTTTGATTTAACAGGTTTTGCTTACCTTGTTTGTGGTGCACCGTGAGATCAGTTTCCCGAGTTGAGCAGAATTGTTGTCCTCCCCCGAATTCCTTCACCTCTGTCCTCCGTGAATCGTCCTTTCACCCTCTCGCCCTCTCACACCCAAATCAACTCACTTTGATGGATCGTTATTAAACCATCCTCTGGCTACCAAGATTCTGTTGATAATGGGATATGATAAAGGGTGAGTCGGTCAAGGATCGATGCAGACAAGGTGGTAGATTGTACGACAAGCGACAGGTTTATTCAGAGTGAAGATATCTGGTACAGCGTATATACGGGCCCCTCTGTTAGCTCATCAGAGACTAGCAAAAAAGCACCTGCTAACAGTGAGTACAAGCTTCATATACAGAACAGAAAGTAGGTTGATTTCTAGGAGATCGGATCTTCGGATTGGATCAGGCTGGGGTGTAGTCATCCGGCATTGGCTCAGTTGTCTGTCCGTCATCGTAGAGTTCTGCCATGCCTGTTCTTGGTCGTCACACCATGTTCAGCTGAAAAGGAGATCTGGTGTGTGCGCTATCTTCAGTCACACAATGTTCGGCTGGGAGGGAGATTATGTGTGTGTGCTAGTTTGTCTCTAAGTCTATGCTTTCTGCCAATCTGTGGGTGTCTTATCTGGGTGTCCTCGGCAGCTATGTGTGTACTGTATGTGCGTCGTCCCTGTCTTCTGGGGTCAGTGTGTAAGAGCGTATGCGTCCCTGTCCTGTCCTCAAGAGTCCGTGTGTAATGTGTGTGCGTCCCTATCTTCAGGGGAGTTGTGGCCGAACTGCCGGCTAGCACCTGTGGCTAGGAGTATCCTGTTGTGACAGTGTTGTGGATGATTTAAGTGAGTGTGTGTGTGAGAGATATCCTGTATGGGGCCCAACCTGTTTTACTATGAAAATACGTTGTCTCAGCTATAGTAGTGTAATGTCACCTACATAAGAATTAGCAGTCCTCTACAATTACCACAAATGACCGACAGACCTCAGTTGATCTTTCAATCACCCACGTGGGTATAACCAATGAGGAGATGGCACATGTGTATATGCTTCTATAAACCAATGAGAAGATGGGAGAGGCAGGACTTGCACCGCATTCAGCGACTCAAATAGAACTGACTTCTATTTTAGCGCTTTCCAATACAGACGCTTGTTGGCGTGCACGAGCAGTGTTGGTGCAATGATTGAATAGCATGCACTGTATGTGTACATTTATTTTTGCGACGTGAGTGGTGTGGTCAGCATGTAAGGCATAACATTTCTTTAAGAATCAGTGCATCATTAATAATAATGACAATTGAACAGGTAAAGAGGTATGCTTAGATAACCTATGCATAAAAATATACTTTATTTCTTTTATTATTTCTTTTTTTACATAGAATTGGGCATAATGATTATGGCTCTAGATTGCAGGTATAAGCTATTTTAGGTGTTTAAAAAATGATACATTTTCCAACCTGGACAACGCCCCCTCTAAAATAATGGGTGCTTGACACTCCTGGTCCATAGTTTCATTTCTTAGGAAAGACTTCCGGGTTAAATAAAAGTTAAATAAATAGCCATACATGTTTACATACTATACGGGGAATTACAGTGCTATTTCAACATGGACATACACAGTATACAAATCTATATCATAAATCCATATGCTGTTCTCCATCAACATTATAATCTCCAGTTACAGGCTGTAACTGTGTTTGGTCTTCAACATGGCAATGTGGCCTCCTGGATGCTTGGTCTTCATGCTCCCAAAGTGTCTGCAAACAGATCACGGAGAAGAACATATTATTTTCTGAAATTAATACCCACAGAATACCCAAATACATTTTATTGGACTAAATACCTAAAAAATACATGAGAGTCATCTCTTTCATAAGAACTCAGCTGACGATGAGCCTAAAACGAGACTGTGAGAGTAGACTAGCACCACATTCTTTCACGCCAGTTCCAGTGCACAACTACAAAAACATTTGGAGTAGTTCATGATTTTGGTAAATTGTGGTCACAACGGGGCATGTTAACAGCGACAGGAACCCCAATAAAAAAATGGTCTGGAAATAGAGGCATTATTAGAAGCATGTCAGTTACCCAGTAAATTAACAGTGGTGAAATGTGAAGCTCATACTAGTTGTATAGATAAAATCTCCATAGGTAATCGTAAAGCAGACGAAATGGCTAAGGCTGCTGCCTTGGTGAGAGAAAGTGTTAGAGAACCACATGTAAATATTGAGGATTCCTTCCAATGAGAAATTGACTAAATTTGCCACAGGAAAACGTATTTTGGGTTGAAGATTCTAGGAGAAATGCCAGGGGAATGGATTCTAAAAGGTAACACATTTAAATTATATGGCCAAACCCTCCCTGCAAACTCAGAAGGCTTTGTTTTCTTTTGTTTTTTTAAATCATGAGAGATTTTATGTGGTTTTATTTTTAAATAAATTAACATTTGATGTTGTCTTATTCTGGAATGGAATTCTAGAATAGACGAAAGGGTGAAGGGGTCACAAAGAATTAGCATAGGAGTTACCTAACCTAAAATGAACTGGGATCACGAGGAATTGGTATAGGGGTTACCTAACCTAAAATGAACTTTAAATGATTTTATGTGGTGTGGTGGTTATGGAGAATCATGGGAAAAGGAGACCAGTGAATCGTTAGACTCGGTGGAGAGATACTGTTGCCGTGTTGTGTGAGTTATTAGATGGGGTCTTTTCAATTCAGTTAAATTGGGTTTGCAAGAGAATGGAAATGAAGAGCTATTTAAATGGTTTCCAAAGGACAGTGAATGAAAGGGAGAGGAAACATTTTAATGCTGTCGAAAGCCCTGTATACAAAACATTCCTAATGAGGAATGATCAACCTCATTATAAATTAATGGAACAGGGGGATTTAATTATAAAATTCATGAGAAACACCATTCTCTATCCAAATTGTGCCATTACATTAGGAGATTCATATTATTTCCGTAGGGAGTTATAAGAGTTCTAATTCTAAGTTGATTCATTTTTTAAATTAGTTTATTTTGATTTAACAGGTTTTTGAATCACGTGTTTGGAAAGGGAAAATCACCAGTTCCCTGAGGTCCTGGTCTTTGTGGTACTTATACAGTGGTACTGTGTTCAGTCTGCTTATAGAAAGGAACATATATGTTAATAAGGGATGACAGTTACTTCAAAAGGATTGTGATATATGTCTTGCTGATTTCATGTTGTGTTTTTGTTTTGATACAAATTTCCCCAGATTAGGATCCTGGGGTGGGAATTCTGCGAGGGGTTAGGGTGCTAACTTCATTATCTGGTAACTCTTCCGAGAGGTCGCCAGTAGAATAACAAAATGGTTTTACCAGTAACAGTATGTTATGCTTTTTGACATTTGTCTTAGAGATGTTAGTAAGAAAAGGTTAATGTAATAATTCGTCATAAAGAACATGTGTGTCTGAATAATTTGGTAGGAATAATTTGACCACAGACAGTGTGTATAAACCTCAAAACCCTCCCTAACTGGCTGAAGAAAGAGCGACAAAGGCATGCAATGAGTGACAGTGACTTTTGCCACTGATATCTGAGTCTGAGACAATATTTATTTGGCCGAGAGAGTCTCCAGGAACTTACCTCTAAGTGTCATCCTGAAGGGAGGTGGTTTGGTAGGGGAATCACTGGATGATAGCTTGGGACAAACATTAATGTTTTTTTTTGTTCTCTTTTGTTTTAACCTGTAACCTCTTTTGTTTTATCACATCAATGAGTGGTGCTAAGTTATTATCCTCTCTGGGATATTTTCCCTGGCCAAAAGCCAAATAAATTACTACAAAAATCAAACTTTCATTAAATCACACATGCAAGATAGCAAATTAAAGCTACACTTGCTGTGAATCCAGCCAACATTGTTGTGAATCCAGGGTTTCGCCTGCTAAATAAGTTCTGTTATACTCACAGACATGATTCAAACAGTTTTAGAGCAGTTTAAGAACAGTTTTCTATCCAGATCTACTAATACTATCTTATCTTCTGGGGATGAGTAGCAGGCAGTTGAATTTGGGCATGCATTTCATCCGGATGTGAAAATACTGCCCCCTGTCACCAAGAAGTTAATTAAACATACACGTTGTTTCTATTTTCTTTTCAAGTCAATATCTCTTAAGGTTTGGTGGAACATGAGGGTGTTCATTGTTCCAGAGGAGGGAATGATGTATATTAACTAACTGATTTGAGAATGTGTTAATATGTTTATAACTGTAGAAAATGCATTAGGAGTATAGTGTGTTATGGGATAGATGTAATGATAGAGGAGTATCATTCCCAGAGACTGTATATTGTTACAGGAGTTAGCTCATAGGAGAGGGAGGACAGCTAACTGTACACAATATGGGGATTTAGTTTAGTTGAACATTACACATACCTAGATCATGGTGAGAGTAGAAGAGATAGTGGTGGCATTTCAGACACTATGGTAAACTTTCAGGACACCTGTGACTCAGAGTTTTGTTAGGTTGGATATTATTCCCAAATCATTCATGTTTCTCCAATATTTAACAGCCGGCGAACATTTGAAAGATTACATGCAGGAGGTATTCTCATGGCAGGCGCTGTAGGGACAGTAACTGAAGGAGCTGTAGGGACAGTAACTGATGGAGCTGTAGGGACAGTAACTGATGGAGCTGTAGGGACAGTAACTGAAGGAGCTGTAGGGACAGTAACTGAAGGAGCTGTAGGGACAGTAACTGAAGGAGCTGTAGGGACAGTAACTGAAGGAGCTGTAGGGACAGTAACTGAAGGAGCTGTAGGGACAGTAACTGAAGGAGCTGTTGGGACAGTAACTGAAGGAGCTGTTGGGACAGTAACTGAAGGAGCTGTTGGGACAGTAACTGAAGGAGCTGTAGGGA
Organism: Oncorhynchus nerka; assembly: GCF_034236695.1. Lineage (NCBI taxonomy): Eukaryota > Metazoa > Chordata > Actinopteri > Salmoniformes > Salmonidae > Oncorhynchus > Oncorhynchus nerka. The sequence goes on from NC_088408.1 coordinate 88,766,792, forward strand.
CAGTAACTGAAGGAGCTGTAGGGACAGTAACTGATAGAGCTGTAGGGACAGTAACCGAAGGAGCTGTAGGGACAGTAACTGATGGAGCTGTAGGGACAGTAACTGAACGAGCTGTAGAGACAGTAACTGATGGAGCTGTAGGGACAGTAACTGAAGGAGCTGTAGGCACAGTAACTGATGGAGCTGTAGGGACAGTAACTGAAGGAGCTGTAGGGACAGTAACTGAAGGAGCTCTAGGGACAGTAACTGAAGGAGCTGTAGGGACAGTAACTGATGGAGCTGTAGGGACAGTAACTGAAGGAGCTGTTGGGACAGTAATTGAAGGAGCTGTTGGGACAGTAACTGAAGGAGCTGTAGGGACAGAAACTGAAGGAGCTGTAGGGACAGTATCTGAAGGAGCTGTTGGGACAGTAACTGAAGGAGCTGTTGGGACAGTAACTGAAGGAGCTGTTGGGACAGTAACTGAAGGAGCTATAAGGACAGTAACTGAAGGAGCTGTTGGGACAGTAACTGAAGGAGCTGTTGGGACAGTAACTGAAGGAGCTGTTGGGACAGTAACTGAAGGAGCTGTAAGGACAGTAACTGAAGGAGCTGTTGGGACAGTAACTGAAGGAGCTGTTGGGGCAGTAACTGAAGGAGCTGTTGGGACAGTAACTGAAGGAGCTGTAGGGACAGTAACTGAAGGAGCTGTAGGGACAGTAACTGAAGGAGCTGTAGGGACAGTAACTGATGGAGCTGTAGGGACAGTAACTGAAGGAGCTGTAGGGACAGTAACTGATGGAGCTGTAGGGACAGTAACTGATGGAGCTGTAGGTACAGTAACTGATGGAGCTGTAGGGACAGTAACTGATGGAGCTGTTGGGACAGTAACTGAAGGAGCTGTAGGGACAGTAACTGAAGGAGCTGTAGGGACAGTAACTGATGGAGCTGTAGGGACAGTAACTGAAGGAGCTGTAGGGACAGTAACTGAAGGAGCTGTAGGGACAGTAACTGAAGGAGCTGTAGGGACAGTAACTGAAGGAGCTGTAGGGACAGTAACTGAAGGAGCTGTAGGGACAGTAACTGATGGAGCTGTAGGGACAGTAACTGAAGGAGCTGTAGGGACAGTAACTGAAGGAGCTGTAGGGACAGTAACTGAATGAGCTGTAGGGACAGTAACTGATGGAGCTGTAGGGACAGTAACTGAAGGAGCAGTACAAGTAGCAAAGGATGCTATATTGATAGCATGGAATTGGACTACTGAGCAAATGAGGGGTATTGTGAGACTATAGTCATGGGCCATGTTGGATGTAGCAGTGGTTACTTTAGTAGCATTGTTAGGATATCAGTTTATGAGGACGCATGCCACATGGATTGGTAACTGGGGGACAGGCGATGCGGTTATTCAAATGTCACAAAATATGTTGTCAGGAAATGACCCATGTGTTGCAATGTGTATATCCTCAGGTGAAAGCAGAGATATAACCAAGGGCACGGGCTGAATTCTAGAGATTGAGTGTACATCAAGAGACACCAGGCGGGGGTCTTGGGACAGTGTTGGTTTGGGACACACACTACTCCGTACAGTACCTGCAGCAGTAAAGATAGTCATGTCTCTCCTTGGGGAGGTGGGGCATAGTTCTCACTTGAAGTGAGGTCCACCATGACAGACGAAGTGGAGAGAGAGAGAGAGAAACTAGATTCCATCGTAAGACATACAGATGGGTTGGGTCTGGGTGCTACTATAAACATCATAGTTGGATCACTGGTTAGCTGCTTTACTGGTTAATGCATCATATGATAGAGGATAGAGGGGTAATTGTACTCTGAACAAAATTTTGAAGGCATTGATGTGAAAGCATGTACAGTGCTGAGTTACCTCAAGAGGATGTAATGTGGATTAGGGATAAGCACTTGCATATCAGATGATGTTCCTATCAGGTGAAATGGAGGAGATGGGGAACAAAGTGAAAATGACATGACTTGGGAACACCTCTCGGAACCTGGGGCCTAAAGAGGAAGACTGGGCGAAAGCATGAGGAAGTTTTTTTGAGCTTTCAATTTTGTGGAACCAAGCAGGAATGTATCCGGGAGGCATAGGTGAAGAGAGAGTGGGAATTGTCATGGTCTCAGACTTTGGTTTTCATGCATATATAATTATGCATAGCTTATCACATTGTTAATACTGTTATGTTTTATATTATTTGTTGCTTTCCAAGTCTTGTGCTATTACTTTCTTAGGAACCAGAAGGGGGAAGTGGAGAAACTAAAAGATGCTCCATCTGACATAGAACGAGACCACAGATTCAGTTGGATTGGCATTTTGTTGTGTGATGGTAGAAGGAAATAAAACTGTGTGATCATAGAACGAGACCACAGATTCAGCTGGATTGACATTTTGTTGTGTGATGGTAGAAGGAACTAAAACTGTGTGATCATAGAACGAGACCACAGATTCAGCTGGATTGGCATTTTGTTGTGTGATGGTAGAAGGAACTAAAACTGTGTGATCATAGAACGAGACCACAGATTCAGCTGGATTGGCATTTTGTTGTGTGATGGTAGAAGGAAATAAAACTGTGTGATCATAGAACGAGACCACAGATTCAGCTGGATTGGCATTTTGTTGTGTGATGGTAGAAGGAACTAAAACTGTGTGATCATAGAACGAGACCACAGATTCAGCTGGATTGGCATTTTGTTGTGTGATGGTAGAAGGAAATAAAACTGTGTGATCATAAAAACGAGACCACAGATTCAGCTGGATTGGCATTTTGATGGTAGAAGGAACTAAAACTGTGTGATCATAGAACAGAGGCCATAAGTCTCTGAATTTGTAAACCTTGCGATGAATGTTTGTTCATTGTTTGTTCCATTTGTTAGTTTGTTTACTTCATGTTTTATAATCATTTGTTAGTTTTTTTAAATGTATGTTTTATTATCATTGTTTATAATTTATTAGTAAATTCAAAGTATATATACATTTAACATTAGGGTGCTATTGTTCAAGAGGAGGGACTGTTGGATTCGACATTTTGAACATTGAGATATTAAATAAATGATAGAGAAGAAGCGTATAATATGAGGAGTGAAGGAGACTGGGTTTTATGTCCGAAGTTAATGGTTCTCTGTAGAAAGACAGATGGCTTTGGAATGTGAAGTGTGGACGGGAGGAGAGCAACGTGTTGATATAGGGGAGACAGATGGACATCTGTGGATTAGGTGAAGGAGGGGTTGAGGTCAGGTTGTGAAGTCAGATCCCTTGAAGGGAGTAATAAGGGTTTAGTATCCTGTTACTATTATCGTGTAGAACCATAACATGTAAAGATTGGAGAGAAGGGGGAGTCTTAAGTGGGATATACACTGTATATATCTGTGATTGGAGAAATGTTGGGTTGTCTGAATTACAGCTATACAGAACATTTGGGAAGAATTCAACTTGGTTAAAGCTTCTCTAGTGTCCGTGAGTTATTTACTCTGAAAAATAAGAACCTAACACATACCTCCATGTATTTGAGTCATGGTTGTAGACTTCTATTGTTTTCAGATTGGTGATGCCATCAGATCCTCCCACAGCCAACAACGACCCGTTGAACACCACCAGAGACATCTGAAAGAGGGGGACAGGAGAGGAGTGACAGTGACAGAGCTGTTATGAAAGGTTGACTCTGCAAGATGATATCATAAAAACAATGGACATCTTCCTACATGCAGACATCGACATTAAAAGTAACCATATCTGACTAGAGTTGCATTACTTGCTCTTCGAAAGGCTGTGTGCTATCAGCCAATTATGTCAGTCTCTGGAGATTTGATTGATGTTGATGTGGCAAGTGATCTGACCAATAGGGTGGCCAGAAAGGGTGTACGTGACCAATCACTTGCTTTGTTTCTCTTGCATCTCATGCGTTTGACGGGGGTCCAACTCAGAGTGTCTGGATCAAACTTCTCTGCAGCGCTGAGCTCCAGGTTGAGTTCATCTCTTCCTCCGGCCACGAACAGACGTCCCAGGTACACACAGCAGCCCGCGTTCTCTCTAGGAGTCATCATGGGGGTGCACGCATACCACATCCCATCCAAGGGATTGAATCGCTCCACTGGGGATCACAGAACACAGACAGGTCACAAACAGACTCAGGTCACACACAGATACAGAAAACCAAATACACAGACAGGCTGTGAAACAAACATACTGTAGAATTACATAATTTACTCACATCACAAAACAGACACAGACTACGGAACAGAAGGTCCACGAAACAAACACAGACTACGGAACAGAAGATCCATAAAACAACCACAGACTATGGAACAGAAGATTCACGAAACAGACGCAGTCCATGGAACAGACAGACTACAGAAGAGAAGGTCCATGAGACAGATAGACCACAAAACAGACAGATCATGAAACAGACTATGGAATAGACACAGGGTCATGAGGTCATTCAGGGGGGAAATACAGAGAAGGCACCAATCATATTGTCACAACAACACAATTATATTGTTGTGGTTTTCTACATCTGATTCTGGTAATCTCACTGAAATATAATTGGCATATTTAACTAGGCAAGTCAGTTAAGAACAAAATCTTATTTTAAATGACTGCCTAGAAACAGTGGGTTAACTGCCTAGGAACTGATAAGGGGCAGAACGACAGATTTGTACCTTGTCAGCTCAGGGATTTGAACTTGCAACCTTTGGGTTACTAGCCCAACACTCTAACCACTAGGGTACCCTGTCGCCCCATATATTACACTTACAGAATTTCCACATGGGCGAGGATATTGGAAATTTTATAAAAGCCTACTTGACTTTTTTTTGGCATAACATAGGTACAGAAGATCCCCTTATTGTACGGGAATCTTTTAAATGTGCCTTTAGAGGCTATGCAATTCAGTACTCATCTATAAAACAAAAGCAATTTAGATCAAAAGAGTCCATATTGACAAAGGAAATTGATGGACTAACTGTACAGATAGACAGCAATAAAAACTGTACTATAGAGGCACATAATTAGTTAGAGGAAAAACAAAAATAAATGGAGGAACTTATTCAAGAAAGATCCAGTGGAATATATTATAAAAATAATACAAACTGGATGGAATATGGGGAAAAATGCACCAAATTATTTTTCAATCTTCAAAATAGAAACGCTACCAAAACAAATGTATTGAAACTTGTTACAAATGATGGAGTCACAAATGATTCACGAATTATATTTTGAAAGAGTAAGTAAAATACTTTAAGAATATTTATCCTCCATCTCCACTAACCGAAGCCAATTGTATGGATTCTTTTCCTAATAATAATGTAAAATTAACATCTGTACAGAAAGACTCATGTGAAGGTCAAATTACAGAGGAGGAACTTCTTGATGCAATTAAAGCCTTTAAGCTGGGAAAACTCCAGGGCTGGATGGCATATCAGTGGAAGTATACCCAAACATTTTTGATGTACTCAGAGAATCATTATTAGTATGTTTTAACCACTCCTATATAAGTGGTAGAATATCAGACACGCAACAAGAAGGTCTGATTTCATTATTACTGAAACTGGATCCAAGTGGTATATATATAAAGATCCAGTCCATTTAAAAGATTGGAGGCCTCTTACACTTCAGTGTTGTGAAGCAAAAATTCTAGCTAAATTTGATTTATTTCACCTTTATTTAACCAGGTAGGCAAGTTGAGAACAAGTTCTCATTTACAATTGCGACCTGGCCAAGATAAAGCAAAGCAGTTTCATCACATACAACAACACAGAGTTACACATGGAGTAAAACAAACATACAGTCAATAATACAGTAGAAAAATATGTCTATTTATGATGTGAGCAAATGAGGTGAGATAAGGGAGGTAAAGGCAAAAAAAAGGCCATGGTGGCGAAGTAAATACAATATAGCAAGTAAAACACTGGAATGGTAAATTTGCGGTGAAAGAATGTGCAAAGTAGAAATAAAAATAATGGGGTGCAAAGGAGCAAAATAAATAAATAAATAAATACAGTAGGAGAAGAGGTAGTTGTTTGGGCTAAATTATAGATGGGCTATGTACAGGTGCAGTAATCTGTGAGCTGCTCTGACAGCTGGTGCTTAAAGCTAGTGAGGGAGATAAGTGTTTCCAGTTTCAGAGATTTTTGTAGTTCGTTCCAGTCATTGACAGCAGAGAACTGGAAGGAGAGGCGGCCAAAGGAAGAATTGGTTTTGGGGGACCAGAGAGATATACCTGCTGGAGCGCGTGCTACAGGTGGGTGCTGCTATGGTGACCAGCGAGATGAGATAAGGGGGGACTTTACCTAGCAGGGTCTTGTCAATGACCTGGAGCCTGTGGGTTTTACGACGAGTATGAAGCGAGGGCCAACCAACGAGAGCGTACAGGTCGCAGTGATGGGTAGTATATGGTGCTTTGGTGACAAAACGGATGGCACTGTGATAGACTGCATCCAATTTAGGGTATTGGAGACTATTTTGTAAATGACATCGCCGAAGTCGAGGATCGGTAGGATGGTCAGTTTTACGAGGGTATGTTTGGCAGCATGAGTGAAGGCAGCTTTGTTGCGAAATAGGAAGCCAATTCTAGATTTAACTTTGGATTGGAGATGTTTGATGTGAGTCTGGAAGGAGAGTTTACAGTCTAGCCAGACACCTAGATATTTGTAGTTGTCCACATATTCTTAGTCAGAACGGTCCAGAGTAGTGATGCTGGACGGGCAGGCAGGTACAGGCAGCGATCGGTTGAAGAGCGTGCATTTAGTTTGACTTGTATTTAAGAGCAGTTGGAGGCCACGGAAGGAGAGTTGTAGGCATTGAAGCTTGTCTGGAGGGTTGTTAACACAGTGTCCAAAGAAGGGCCAGAAGTATACAGAATGGTGTCATTTGCGTAGAGGTGGATCAGAGACTCACCAGCAGCAAGAGCGACATCATTGATGTATACAGAGAAGAGAGTCGGCCCAAGAATTGAACCCTGTGGCACCCCCATAGAGACTGCCAGAGGCCCGGACAACAGGGCCTCCGATTTGACACACCAGGCGAGGCAATCATTTGAGAAACCAAGGCTATGGAGTCTGCCGATGAGGATGTGGTGATTGACAGAGTCGAAAGCCTTGGCCAGGTCGATGAATACGGCTGCACAGTATTGTTTCTTATCGATGGCGGTTAAGATATATTTTAGGACCTTGAACATAGCTGAGGTGCACCCATGACCAGCTCTGAAACCAGATTGCATTGCGGAGAAGGTGTGGTGGGATTCGAAATGGTCGGAAATCTGCTTGTTGACTTGGCTTTCGAAAGACCTTAGAATGGCAGTGTAGGTCTGTAGCAGTTTGGGTCAAGAGTGTCCCCCCCCTTTGAAGAGGGGGATGACCGCAGCTGCTTTCCAATCTTTTGTAATCTCAGACGACACGAAAGAGAGGTTGAACAGGCTAGTAATAGGGGTTGCAACAATTTTAGCAGATAATTTTAGAAAGAAAGGGTCCAGATTGTCTATCTCGACTGAGTTGTAGGGGTCCAGATTTTGCAGCTCTTTCAGAACATCAGCTGACTGGATTTGGGAGAAGAAGAAATGGGGAAGGCTTGGGCGAGTTGCTGTGGGAGGTACAGTGTTGTTGACCGGGGTAGGGGTAGCCAGGTGGAAAGCATGGCCAGCCGTAGAAAAATGCTTATTGAAATTCTCAATTATAGTGGATTTATCGGTGGTGACAGAGTTTCCTATCCTCAGTGCAGTGGTGCTTGGCACATGGAATTAAATGCTTGGTAATGCTTAAATGATCAGCGTAATTAAAATTAAATTCTTGCCACATGGAATTAAAAAGGTATTGTCAGATATTATTAATCCTAATCAGACAGGTTTTTTACATGGACAATACATTGGAGATAATATAAGACAAGTACTAGAAACAATAGAATACTATGAAATATCAGGTACAGCAGGCCTGGTTTTCATAGCTGATTTTGAAAAGGATTTTGAAAAAGTATGACTGGAGTTTAAATATAAATGCCTAGAATATTTCAAATTTGGAGAATCTCTTCTAAAATGGGTTAGAGTTATGCATAGTAACCCTACGTGTTAAAGAGTAAATAATGGCCACATCTCAGAAAGTTTTAAACTGTCAAGAGGATTAAAACAAGGTTGTCCACTATCGGCATATCTATTTATTATTGCCATCAAAATGTTAGCTGCTAAATTATATCCAACAATAATATTAAGGGATTAGAAATCCGTGGCTTAAAACAAAGGTGTCATTGTACGCTGATGATTCATGTTTTCTTTTAAACCCACAATTAGAATCCCTCCACAGCCTCATAGTGGATCTAGATACCTTTTGATATCCTCTCTGGATTAAAACCAAATTATGATAAGTGTCACTATATTACGTGTTGGATCACTAAAAAATGCAAATTTTACATTACCGTGTAGTTTACCAATAAAATGGTCTGACGGGGATGAGGACATACTCGGTATACACATCCCAAGAGAAAGACTCTCACTCCAATACATTTTTATAGAAATGTAACAAATATAGATAAGATCCTGCTACCATGGAAAGTAAAATACCTGTCTATTTGTGCAAAAAAAACACCCTGATTAACTCTTTAGTCATACCACAGTTTACATATTTGCTTATGGTTTTGCCGAACACCTAGTGACCTGCTTTTTAAATTATATGAACAAAAAATATTCAATTTTATTTGGAATGGCAAGCCAGACAAAATTAAAAGGGCCTATTTATATAACGAATATGAGTTTGAAGGGCAGAAATGATTAAATATTAAAGCACTAGACTTCTCACTAAAGTCACCAGCCATACAGAAGTTCTATTTATATCTGAAATGGTTCTCTAGTAAATTGGTAGGAATGTCTCACCCCATGTTCAAGATTGGCCTTTTTCCCTTTATTCAGATTACAACTGCTCACTTTCGGTTGTTTGAAAACAAAAAAATCTCCAAAATATCATTATTTTAAAAAGCCTTAGAAAGTTGGTTGCAATTTCAGTTTAATCCACCTGAAAAGACAGAACAAATAATACAACAATTCTTGTGGTTATACTCAAATGTACTAAATGATAAAAAAATATATTAATATTTTCGATAACATTTTTAAAAAAGGAACATTTTTGTGAATGATATCATAAATAGGACTGGTGGAGTTATGTCATACATGCAGCTAACACAGACATATGGAAATGTCTGCTTACAACAAACTAATTGCAGCATTACCACAAAAACGGAAGAGGCATCTAGTAGGGGGAAAAGTGAGGAACTTGTCTGCCAGCCTTGCATTAAAGACCACAAATGGTTAAAGAAAATTGTGATAAATAAAAACATATACCAATTTAATTTAGAGACCAAAAATGTACCGTTGTGCATTGCAAAATAGTTGGGAAGAGTTTTTCAATGTACTTATTCCATGGCACATGGTTTATGAATTGACACGCAAAACAACACTGGATTCAAAACATATATTTGTTCAATTTAAATTATTATACAAAAATCTTGCAACCAATAGAATGTTATATATATGGGGGATACAATCTTCCCAGCTCTGCAGATTTTGCTGTGAGGAGGCAGAATCATTAGATAATTTATTTGGTATTGTCCATATGTAGCTCATTTTTGGACACAGGTCCAGGAATTGCTGAAGAGTTGCATCATTTACCTGGAACTAATGCTACAGATAGCAATACTGGATGATTTGAAAAGTCATAGTCAGTCAATCAATAATATAATAATTATTTTAGCAAAAATGTTTATCTTTAATCTACAATCTGTAGAAGCTATGAGAATAGAAAGGTTCAGTACTTTTCTGAAGCATCACAGCACAGTTGAAAAATAAATGGCAAATAGAAACCCAAAATGAATGGCGTTAAGAGATAGATGGGAGGGGTTGAATGGAGCTGAAGGGTGGGACTAATAACAACAAGATAACCAATGTAAAACACACAGGGTCTGTAAAATGCATATAGGTCAGAAATGTTGTGAAATAGCACAGTTGCAAATAGAAATCAAACTGGATGGACATCAGAAATAGAGTAAGGACTAAAAACAAACAAAATATAACTATTGTAAAATAGATTGTGTCTGTAAAATGTGTATAATATGTATAAACAGAAGGTAGAAGCCTAAGTGTTATTGTTTATTAGTTGACTCCAATTGGGGGAGGGGTGTTAGGGTTTGCAGGGAATAATAAAGGTATATTCTAAAACATGTATGTACATATGTATATGTATGTATGTATATAATTATATATGTATGAATGGTTATGTATACATATATACAGTTGTAGTCGGAAGTTTACATCCACTTAGGTTGGAGTCAATAAAACTTGTTTTTCATCCACTCCACACATTTCTTATTAAGAAACTAAAGTCTTGGCAAGTCGGTTAGGACATCTACTTTGTGCATGATACAAGTAATTTTTCCAACAATTGTTGACAGACACATTATTTCAAGTCCTATATCGACATAACCTGAAAGGCTGCTCAGCAAGAAAGAAGCCACTCCTCCAAAACCACCATAAAAAGCCAGACTATGGTTTGCAACTGGACATGGGAACAAAGATCATATTTTCTGGAGAAATGTCCTCTGGTCTGATGAAACAAAAATTTAACCATAATGACCATCATTATGTTTGGAGCAAAAAGGGGGATGCTTGCAAGCCGAGGAACACCATCCCAACCGTGATGCACGGGGGTGGCAGCTTCATGTTGTGGGGTGCTTTGCTGCAGGAGGGACTGGTGCACTTCACAAAATAGATGGCATCATGAGGTAGGAAAATTATGTGGATATATTGAAGCAACATCTCAAGACATCAGTCAGGAAGTTAAAGCTTGGTCAAAAATGGGTCTTCCAAATGGACAATGACCCCAAGCATACTTCCAAAGTTGTGGAAAAATGGCTTAAGGACAACAAAGTCAAGGTATTGGAGTGTCCATCACAAAGCCCTCACCTCAATCCTTTAGAAAATGTGTGGGCAGAACTGAAAAAGTGTGTGCGAGCAAGGAGGCCTACAAACCTGACTCAAATACACCAGCTCTGTCAGGAGGAATGGGCCAGACTTGACCCAACTTATTGTGGCAAGCTTGTGGAAGGCTACCCAAAATATTAGACCCAAGTTAAACAATTTAAAGGCAATGCTACCAAATACTAATTGAGTGTATTTAAGCTTCTGACCCACTGGGAATGTGATGAAACAATTAAAAGCTGAAATAATGCATTCTCTCTACTATTATTCTGACATTTCACATTCTTAAAATAAAGAGGTGATCCTAACTGACCTAAGACAGGGAATTTTTACTCTGATTAAATATCAGGAACTGGTAAAAACTGAGTTTAAATGTATTTGGCTAAGGTGTATGTAAACTTCTGACTTCAACTGTATATGGGTATGTATGTGTATGTATGTGTGTGGCTATATATATTGACCAAAATAATATACAGGGGATTAGAAATTATGCAGACAATTACATTGACGGAAGCAACAATTTTTCCGCAATATTAAAGCTGAATCACCCCTTAAAAATATATAAATAAGGATCTCACTGAAATAGAATTACAAACAGGTTTTTGGGTTATTGCTGTTTACTGTAACCTATGATGTTAGATTTCTGTGTTGTTTCTAGCAAAACCCAGAATGTCAGGGGTTTAAGAAGCTGAAAAGGTTATGAGAATTTTCCAGACTTTCTCTTCTCACAGACTGAAATATGCACTGACAACTGGCTGCACATCATAACCCTCTCGAGTTAAGCTATGGTTGCCCAAGCCAAGTACGTGCTTGTGTGTGTGTGTGTGTTTGTGTGTTGTGAGCGTGCGCGCGCGTGTGTGTGTTTGTGTTTGTGTGTGTGCTGTGAGCGTGTGTGTGTGTGTGTGTGTGTGTGTGTGTGTGTGTGTGTGTGTGTGTGTGTGTGTGTGTGCTTGTGTTGGTACCAGACAGAAGGTCAGATCATTGTTATGCTTGACCAGAACGGCAACATTTTGTAGAGTTGTTTAAAAGTCAAAGAAACCTCAAAATGTAGAGAGTTTATACTTTTTTCTGACCACATGACCTTACCAGGACAAATTCTGGGCCTTCCCTGTCAGATGTCCAGAGATCAGAAGGCCATAGAGCTCTGCAGCACAGACATAGATCAATCATAGATTCTGTCCTAATGTGGTACATTGCAGCAGGAAAATGTGTGGAGAGGCAGCATTTGCTTCAGCACTTTTAAATCACTTTTGTTATGGGTAAAACAAAAATATTGATGCAATGCGTTAATTAAAAAGAGGAACAAAGTGCTGATTTGCCTCATGATGTATTCACTCACGCAAAATTTCTCAGTCTACATCAGAATGCCACTGCAGGCTCTTTGTGTGTCTTAACCAATCAGATTCAGAAACCAAACTACTAGGGGTGCAGCTAGACAATTACTTATCATGGTCGTCTCAAATAACTGAGAGGCGCAGTGGTCTAAGGCACTGCATCTCAGTGCTTGATGTGTCACTACAGGCACCCTGGTTTGAATCCAGGCTGTATCACAACCGTCTGTGATTGGGAGTCCCATAGGGTGGTGCACAATTGGCCCAGCGTTGTCTGGGTTTAGCCCGTGTAGGCTGTCATTGTAAATAAGAACTTGTTCTTAACTGACTTGCCTAGTTAAAAATAAAATAATAATAATTGAAACAGCATGCATGATCAGAAGGATAGCTAAATATTTACAGAGAAAGATTCTTAAGCAAACAACCCAAGCATTAATTGGGAGTCAGGTGAACTACTGTTCTATGGTCTGGGTAAATGCATCACAAAGTGACATTAGGAGGCTGCAGATTGCACAGAACAAAGCAGCAAGGTTTTTTTTAAAGGTGGAGATACGGTTCTTCTGTTATAGTCAGGCGCAATTGTCTTAAAAAAATTAATAATATGTTTATTATTTTACAATAAAAAATCAAATAAAAAAGACAGCAATACTAACAATGACATTCATTGTACTGTTGAATGGGATGGCCAATTTAGAGGACAAAACAAAACTTAACTCACACATACACAAAATAAAACAAAATCCTATTAGGTGGTACATGTGTAAGAAGACAGCATATAGTCATTACAAGCAGTGTAGTTAAGCCAAAAATAGATACTGAGTGGAGTCCAGCACAGAGTAGCAGCAGATCACCAACCCAGTTATGAAGCGGGACTAGACCATTTATCCAGTATCGGCTGACATATTTTGTAAAACATTGGACTTCTATTGGAGCTATTGTATCGAATCTTTTCCATATGTATTACATTCCCTAAATCCCGTAACCACATTTCAAAGGTAGGTACAGTCTCCAGTTTCCAAAATTGCAATATGAGCCTTTTGGCTAATAGAGTACAAAGAGAGACAGCTTTCCCTTCTTGGTTATTCCCATCAACTGTACAAAACAGAGCGGTCAATGGGTCTGGGGCTAGAACTCTATCAAAGGCTCTAGATAAGTAATCAAAAATGAGAGCCCAGTAAACATGTAACTTAGGACATGTCCAGAATGAGTGGGTCAACGTCCCCTCATCCTGCTTGCACCTCTAACACAGTGGTGAGGTGTCCGGGAATATTTTATGCAGTTTTACTTTTGAGTAATGTAACCTGTGTATCACCTTAAACTGTACAAGGTTGTGTCTGGCATTCACTGAACTGTGGTTTATATTCCTGAGAGCTTCTACCCAGTCCTCATCTGAGATTTCTGACCCAAGTTCTTGTTCCCAAGCCCTTTTCATGGTGTCTGTGGATACCTCTATGTGGGCCAGTAGCACATCATACAGTCTAGAGACCGACCCTTTTGAATGGGGTTTGACAAGGATCAGGCTATCTAATGTAGGACTATTTGGCTTCATGCCATACTGTGGGATATGTGTCCTTACGAAATTCCTGATTTGGAGGTATCTGAAAAAATGTGTTGTTGGCATGTTGAACTTTCCCTGTAATTGTTGAAATGAAGCTAACTGACCATCTATGTATAGATTACCAATTGTTGTGAGCCCCTTCTTCCTCCACTGTGAAAACACCACATCATCCAATGCTGGGTGGAAAGCATGATTCAGGCAAATCGGGCTGTCAATGTATACAGTGGGTATGTTAAGAAAATACCTAATCTGTTTCCAGATCATAAGCGTATGACAAATGACTGGGTTAGAGTCATAAGTGGGTTTTTTGACATATGATGGGCTATTAACACGTGCAGGGAGTGAGGAACGTTGACAGGAGGCCTACTCAATCAAAAGCCATGCATGCATATCCTTCTGTCTCATCGCAGGTAAGCTTTCCCTCCAGAAAGACACAATGTTCAGATTAGCAGCCCAATAATACAGTTTAAAGTGAGGAAGGCCAAAGCCCCCCTCTATTTTGTACTTGCATAAATGTTTCTTTGAAATTCTGGCTGCCTTGTTATCCCATAAAAATGGAGTTACTATTGAATCCAGTTTCTTAAAATAGCTTTGTGGGATGAAATTGGGTAGACATTGGAAGAGGTAAAGAAACCTGGGTAGGACAACCATTTTAATAGCGTTTATACGACCATCCAAGGAGATAGGCAGAGTTTTCCAAAAATCTATATTTTGTTTAAGCCGATATATTTTCATGTCCCAACTCGCTTTCAATAGCTGATCAAGGTCTTTTGTCACTACAATGCCAAGGCTTGTGAACTTGTCCATCACTGTTCTAAACGGGGTAGATTGCAGAAATTGCATATCCACAGGCCGTGATATTGGCATCAACTCACTTTTTTGCCAGTTTATCTTGTAGCCAGAGAAGGAGCCAAATGTGTTTATCAAGTTAAGTAAGGGTGGAATAGAAGTTTTAGGCTTGGACAAAAACAAAAGAACATCGTCTGCATATAGGGACATTTTGTGCTGTGTGTCCTTTATTTTAACAGAAGCTATATCGGCACATGCCCGAATGCGAGTAGCAAGGGGTTCCATGGCTATAGCGAAGAGAGCAGGCGAAATAGGGCACCCCTGTCGGCACCCCTTGAACAAGCGGAATGACTGCGACATTTCCTGATTGGTTACCACGGACGCCATTGGGTGTGCATAAATAATTCTTAACCAATTAATAAATTCCTTTCCAAGCCCGAAGTGCTCCAGAACCGACATCATATACTTCCACTCAATCCGATCAAACGCCTTCTCTGCATCAAGAGCTATTACCACTGCCTCAACCTTCTCTGCATCAAGAGCTATTACCACTGCCTCAACCTTCTCTGCATCAAGAGCTATTACCACTGCCTCAACCTTCTCTGCATCAAGAGCTATTACCACTGCCTCAACCTTCTCTGCATCAAGAGATATTACCACTGCCTCAACCTTCTCTGCATCAAGAGCTATTACCACTGCCTCAACCTTATGATCATGATACATTACGTTGAAAAGGCGTCTCAAATTGTAGTATATATGTCGGCCCGGGATAAAACCTGTCTGGTCAGGGTGTATGATGTCAGAAATATATGTTTTCAATCGGTTTGCCAATATCTTTGTCAACACCTTGTTTTCTATGGGGAGTAACGACATGGGGCGATAAGACGACATCTCCATGGAATCTCTATCTTTTTTCAAGATCAGTGCTATTGTAGCCTCATACAGTGTTTGCGGGAGTTTGGCATTTTCTTTGGATTGTTTAAACATTCGCAACATAAGTGGAGATAGACTGGCGCAGTACTTCTTATAGAATTCTGTTACATATCCATCGGGCCCAGGGGCCTTGCTGTTTGGAAATGGTGCTATCGCTGTGTTAATTTCCTCTAAAGTTATCCCTGCATCGAGTGCAGAAGCTGCCCCCCTGTCTAGTTTAGGAAGTTCACATTCAGCGAGAAAGCGTTCCATAGTTTGTGGATCAGTAGCATCGCATTTTGATTGGTATAGCTCTGAGTAAAACTGCGCAAATAATTTATTAATATCCTGCGGATCTGTTACTATTTTACCCTTCTTGTCTTTTATTTTGTGAATAGCTCTAGATGCCTGTACATGCCTTAGCTGTCTTGGTAATAATTTATGTGGTTTGTCACCCAGTTCAAAATAACTTTGTTGCGTTCTAGCAAGTAAAGAGCCCACCTGTTTCGAAAGGATGGTATTGTATTCATATTTTAACTTTGTGATCTTCTCAAGGACTGTATACGAGGAATTCGTCCTAAAAACGTTCTCCTGTTCCCCTAACTCTCTTTCAATTTCTCTTAGCCTAGTATTGGCGTGTTTCTTCCTCTCTGATGTATAAGAAATAATGTAACCTCTAATCATAGCCTTTCGAGATTCCCAAAGGGTGGAGTCGTCAACATCCCCCGTGTCGTTAGTTCCGAGGAACACCTTCAAATGCTGACAAAAAGCCTAATCTTTCAGCAGGTATGCGTCTAAGTGCCACGGTCGCCGACCTGTCGACATATTGTCGAGTTTCAGCACCATGGACACAGGAGAGTGGTCCGTAATTAGAATAGGGTGATAGGTAACCGACTCAGCTGCTGAAATTAGTTTGGAGTCCAACAAAAAATAGTCAATTCTGGAATATGATTTATGAACTGATGAAAAGAAAGAGTAATCCCTGTCTGTTGGGTGCGTCAGTCTCCAAATATCGACAATGTTAAGGTTTGTCATCAATGTATTTAGACAGACACTGGCATTTGATTGTTGAAGTGACCTTGATAGCTGTTCATCTAAAAGAGGATCTAACGTACAGTTAAAGTCCCCTCCAACAATAACACTTGTATCCGAGATATTTGGTATGTCCTTAAATACCCTTTGAAAAAATAATGGATCATCGAAGTTGGGTCCATATAAATTGACCAATGTTACTGGTTTCGAATTCAGTATACCAGCCACAATAATATACCGACCATTAGGATCTGAAATCGAGGATGAGTAAACAAACAGAATGTTTTTCTTTATCAGGATTGCTACCCCTCTCGCTTTTGCATCAAAGTTAGATTGGTATATCTGACCGATCCAGCCGACTCGTAGCTTGGTCTGAGCGGAGCGTTTAATATGAGTTTCTTGAAGAAACACTATGTCAGCACCCAGTGATTTAAGATGAGAAAAAACCCTAGCTCGTTTCACCACATGCCCTAAGCCATTACAGTTCCAGCTGACTATCTTTATTCCACCTGGTCTACTCTGTGCTCTGTCACTATGTGGCATTTCTTATTTTAGAGCAAATTGTTGCTGTCATACAAAACTCAGAAGAAAAACGTCCCGCCGTGCGGGAGCTTGTCATGCCACCTGTACTAATAATAAACATGAACATAAAACACAGACCCCATCCCCCCTCCCGTCCCTTTACTGAGTGACTTCCCCAAACGAAGCACTCCTTGGCTAACACACAAACCTTAGGGTGTCTAGACATACAGCTTGAACTAACTCGTCGTCTATAGATGCTCCGCATATACGCTAATATTAAATAACACTTAACACTTAACTCTCACGTTAGGGGGTGAGTGGCGCTAAAACATGATGTGCCAAACAATGCTATATTAGCCACAACATCTCACCAATCATAAGTCCCAAATTCTGATCTTCTAATCGAAAAGACATAGGCCGGAAATCCAAACACATTCCTGGCCTGTATTTGGTCATTTAGCCGGTTGACACAGCCGTTCTGTATCCTCAGCCAGGGAGCTTGCTTGTCAAGAACAGATCGGCCTCTTTTGGGTTGTCAAACGTACGTGTTGATCCTTCGACTGTCACCTTAAAACGGGCTGGGAAGAGGAATCCATATCGGATGTTTGCCGCCCTGCATTTGTTGCGTACCTCATCATACTCTTTCCGTTGGTTCCTCACCTCCAAGGTAAGATCTGGGTAGAAAGACACCCTGGCTCCGTTGAAGTTAAGGGGGAACTTTTGACTAGCCAGCTTGAGGATGAGATCCCTGGTCTGGGGATAGTGCAGCCGTACGATGAATGGCCTTGGTGGCCCGCCCTTGGCCAGCTTCGTTGCCTGAGATCTGTGTGCGCGGTCGATCAGGATGGCCGTTTTGAAGTGTTCACTCCCCAGCAGGGCCGGTATCAGCTCCGAGACAAATTCAGTGGGTTTCCCTTTCTCAGTGTCCTCCTGGATGCCACATATTCGGATGTTCTGGCGTCTTGAATGCGACTCGAGCATTTCCAGTCGGGCTTTCAGGGTTTTGTTGTCATTTTTGAACGTTGCGCAGTTTCTCTATGTCCTGTAGCCTGGCCTCGTGATCGACTGTCGTCTGCTCAACCCCATGCACCCTTCTCTGAGTTGCCTTCACAGTTTCGGCCAAAGACCCAATACTCTTTGAGATATCAGCCAACCTTGTGTCCACCTTCTTGCTTAGTGAGTTTATGGCAGCCAGTATGTCACTTTGCGTAGGCTCTGTGGGGAACTCTTGGAAGCTAGCCTCTTCAGCTAACTCCTCGTGGGTTGGCGACGTTGAAATTGGCTCATTGTCTGTCTCATTCAACTGATCTTGTTTAGAGCTCCCTTTTTTGGTGCCTTTTCCCTTTGTCATATTTGTTTGAAGTTATAGGTCGTGAGAGATTAAGATAAATACTCATTTGTTTCAAAAGCAAAGCACGTCTACTCCATAGCACGCTCTCTAGCGCCCCCATACTCAATTGTCTTGGTTGGTAATCAATCAACAAGATAATTGAAAAAAATATGTTTATTTTATTTAACAATGTACACCATTAAAACGGCCAAACTCTATTCACAACCGTATTCAGTTGGTAAGAGACAGACATTCAGTAAATACCAGGAATAGGTTGTCCACAATCTATCTGTTATCCAGACAGAAAAGATAAATAGGCAAAATAACATTTAATAAAGAAATTGAGCAATTTATCTGGGCAAACCATAAACCTTTCAATATATAAATTCAAACAATATTTCACAACCATTTAAATATAATAAATTGCAAGGTTGTACGGGACTATTGTAGATGAAGTAATCCATCTATAATTTCAGACTGTTAGAGTATTTATCTGGTCAATATGTTAGTGTATTATGTCTGTTTGTAACAGTGTGTTTATATGTGAAAATGTGTTCATATTATAAATTGTATTTTAATGTTTAAGAACTCTTGGAAGATTAGTCCAAATGAGGACTAAAAGAGATCCTAATCAAATCAAATCAATCCCGGAAATTGCGGGTTGCTCGCTCCAGGCAAAGTGCACCAAACACAAGGCGTGCTCTCCACTTTCCTCCTGTATTTATTTAGCAAGCCTGATAGCGCATCACACCCAACAGACAGAAGCAAAGGCTCTCCAGTAAATGTAGCAGCCTATACAGCTAAACACTAGCGATCTGATATGCTGTATTGCATGGAAACAAGACCATTTTTCAGTCTGGTCAACTGTAGGCTACTAACAATAGCAGCTGCATTGTAAGTGAGGACTTGGTGGACTGTATATTCCTCAGGTTTGCTTTTACTTCATGTGTTCTCTCCCATGTGCTGGTAAGGGCACAGACAGAAAGGATTCCAGTTGAGATGGTGTAATAACACTGAAGATGCACCGGCGAGGAGCAGCACCGCACTGAGTACAGTATGTAGTATGGATGGTCTAAGACTCTAAGGCACTTAGTGATCTGGCAACTTGCTTCAACCAATGTGTGTGTGTGTGTGTGTGTGTGTGTGTGTGTGTGTGTGTGTGTGTGTGTGTGTGTGTGTGTGTGTGTGTGTGTGACCAACAAGGACACACACTGGCATTGGCTAACACAATGAAAGCTAACTGGTGGGAAAACACAAGGATGTCTGTAACTTTCTCTCACTTGACTTATCTCCAGCTGATTTTCTTCTCTGAGCTGGAGATCGCCCAGCATGCTCTGCTCCACTTGACAGGCCTACAGTTGCATAGGACAGGACTACACGACGCAAAGATGCATAAAGAAAGCTCAGCCCTATGAGTTTCATTGTCCAATCATCATTTTGCTTTCTTTGTGTCTCTGTCTGTGTGTAGGAAACCCACCTAGTCCTTCTTTGAAATAGAATTCATATGAACAAGAACAAGGTTGCTGCAGTTTGACAGAGTTGTGTTTCCTCCCCAAGACCAGGAGTTTTTCCAGGAGTTTTTTCGAACCATGTAACCTGATTAGAAAAACTCTGGTCTAATCATAGCCCATATTAAACCTTTTTACGACAGATGATTCATGTCATACCATATAAGGTTCAAAGATTTACCTGGTTAGGTCACCAGATCAGGTAAAACTACAGGCCCCAGAATTATATATTTATTGTTTTTGCCACACCACTCTGAGGTGCCACCTCTGATGTCGTAGATTTAGTCGGGTACATCTGTTAACTTTACGTGTTATTCAGACCTGTGTTCATGGGTGCGTCGCCATCGCTGCCTCCAATCACGTATAGCTGACCATCCATCACAGCAGCCGTTGCCCCAGAACGCCGGCTCAGCATTGGTGGCTGCTTCGTCCAGCTATTCATTTTGGGATCATATCTGGTAGAATACGAAGAATATACAAAAAAAGATTTTTATCAAATATGTTTTCCTTATGTTCCTTCATATTATCACTAGTTAAACAGAGATACAGAAACAAATGTCTAAATAGTTCAATTCTCCCTTTCCTCTGCCCGACACATGTACAAGTGTGAATTGGAAATGTGTTTTTGCATATCCCAACTCTCCCTGAGACACCCTTGGAGAGTGGGGTCACAGCAAGGGTCTGCCATGATCAACGGCGACCCTGGAGCAATCAAGTACCTTTCTCAAGGACATATTGATAGATTTTTCAGCTTGTCGACTTGGGGATATGAACTGGCGACATTTCGGTTACTGGCCCAACATTTTAACTACTAAGCTACCTGCCACCTGTTAAAAAGCCTATCAAAGGTCAACAGGTCAAACTTGGTTATCTTGCTGTCACCTACGTACAGTATTCAGGTAATTCACAGATAACATCTAAAGAGCATTTTGACATGGACCTTTGCCATGATTCATCTATCTCAACCACAGTGCAACCACTGATGAGAACATGGCCTTACCTCTCAACAATGTTGGTGCAGACCATGCCGTCGTATCCTCCAAGGGCGTATAGATATCCATCCATCTCCACCAGACCCACCCCACTGCGGGTGCTGCTCAGTGGGGCCACGTCGTTACTCCAGGTGTTGGTCTCTGGGTTGTACCTGCATGGGGGGTGGGGGGTGGGGGGGTGAAGACATGTCTGATGAACAAGATTAGGAAGAGGACTATGGATGATTACCTATCACCATCTTTATCAGTGATTACCTATTACCATCTTTATTAGTGATTACCTGTCACCATCTATATCAGTGATTACCTATCACCATCTATATCAGTGACTACCTATCACCATCTTTAATCAGTGATTACCTATTACCATCTTTATTAGTGATTACCTGTCACCATCTATATCAGTGATTACCTATCACCATCTTTATCAGTGATTACCTATCACCATCTTTAATCAGTGATTACCTGTCACCATCTATATCAGTGATTACCTATCACCATCTATATCAGTGACTACCTGTCACCATCTTTAATCAGTGATTACCTATTACCATCTTTATTAGTGATTACCTGTCACCATCTATATCAGTGATTACCTATTACCATCTTTATTAGTGATTACCTGTCACCATCTTTAATCAGTGATTACCTATCACCATCTATATCAGTGACTACCTGTCACCATCTTTAATCAGTGATTACCTATTACCACCTTTATTAGTGATTACCTGTCACCATCTTTAATCAGTGATTACCTATTACCATCTTTATTAGTGATTACCTGTCACCATCTTTAATCAGTGATTACCTATCACCATCTATATCAGTGACTACCTGTCACCATCTTTAATCAGTGATTACCTATCACCATCTATATCAGTGACTACCTGTCACCATCTTTAATCAGTGATTACCTATCACCATCTATATCAGTGACTACCTGTCACCATCTTTAATCAGTGATTACCTATTACCATCTTTATTAGTGATTACCTGTCACCATCTATATCAGTGATTACCTATCACCATCTTTAATCAGTGATTACCTGTCACCATCTATATCAGTGATTACCTATCACCATCTATATCAGTGACTACCTATCACCATCTTTAATCAGTGATTACCTATTACCATCTTTATTAGTGATTACCTGTCACCATCTATATCAGTGATTACCTATCACCATCTACATCAGTGACTACCTGTCACCATCTTTAATCAGTGATTACCTATCACCATCTATATCAGTGACTACCTGTCACCATCTTTAATCAGTGATTACCTATTACCATCTTTATTAGTGATTACCTGTCACCATCTATATCAGTGATTACCTATCACCATCTATATCAGTGACTACCTGTCACCATCTTTAATCAGTGATTACCTATCACCATCTATATCAGTGACTACCTGTCACCATCTTTAATCAGTGATGACCTATTACCATCTTTATTAGTGATTACCTGTCACCATCTATATCAGTGATTACCTATCACCATCTATATCAGTGACTATCTGTCACCATCTTTAATCAGTGATTATCTATCACCATCTATATCAGTGACTACCTGTCACCATCAATATTAAGGATTACCTATCACCATCAAAATTAATGATTTCCCATCACCATCTTTATCAGTGTAATACCTATCACCATCAATATTAATGATTACCTATCACCCTCTTTATCAGTGTAATACCTATCACCATCAATATTAATGATTACCTATCACCCTCTTTATCAGTGTAATACCTATCACCATCAATATTAATGATTACCTATCACCCTCTTTATCAGTGTAATACCTATCACCATCAATATTAATGATTACCTAGCACCATCTATATCAGTGTTTATCTATCAAATAAAATTATGATATTGTTTAGGAGCGTGGCTGAGGTGCACCCATGACCAGCTCTGAAACCTGATTGCATTGTGGAGAAGATACGGTGGGTTTCGAAATGGTCGGTAATCTGTTTGTTAACTTGGCTTTCGAAGACCTTAGAAAGCCAGGGTAGGAAAGATATAGGTCTGTAGCAGTTTGGGTCTATAGTGTCTCCCCCTTTGAAGAGGTGGTTGATCACGGCAGCATTCCAATCTTTGGGAATCTCAGACGATACGAAGGAGAGGTTGAACAGGCTAGTAATAGGGGTTGCAACAATTTCGGCAGATAATTTTAGAAAGAGAGGGTCCAGATTGTCTAGCCCGGCTGATTTGTAGGGGTCCAGATTTTGCAGCTCTTTCAGAACCTCAGCTATCTGGATTTGGGTGAAGGAGAAATGGGGGAGGCTTGGGCAAGTTGCTGTAGGGGGTGCAGGGCAGTTGACCTGGGTAGGGGTAGCCAGTTGGAAAGCATGGCCAGCCGTAGAAAAATGCTTATTGAAATGGTCAATTATAGTGGATTTATCGGTGTTGGCAATGTTTCCTAGCCTCAGTGCAGTAGGCAGCTATGAGGAGGTGCGCTTATTTTCCATGGACTTTACAGTGTCCCAGAACTTTTTTGAGTTTGTACTACAGGATGCAATTTTCTGTTTGAAAAAGCTAGCTGTAGCTTTTCTAACTGCCTGTGTATATTGGTTCCTAACTTCCCTGAAAAGATGCATGTCACAAATAATTGTGGTAAATAACAATAGCGAGGCTATATACAGGGGGTACCGGTACAGAGTCAATGTGGAGGCTATATACAGGGGGTACCGGTACAGAGTCAATGTGGAGGCTATATACAGGGGGTACCGGTACAGAGTCAATGTGGAGGCTATATACAGGGGGTACCGGTACAGAGTCAATGTGGAGGCGATATACAGGGGGTACCGGTACAGAGTCAATGTGGAGGCTATATACAGGGGGTACCGGCACAGAGTCAATGTGGAGGCTATATACAGGGGGTACCGGTACAGAGTCAATGTGGAGGCTATATACAGGGGGTACCGGTACAGAGTCAATGTGGAGGCTATATACAAGGGGTACCGGTACAGAGTCAATGTGGAGGCTATATACAGGGGGTACCGGTACAGAGTCAATGTGGAGGCTATATACAGGGGGTACCGGTACAGAGTCAATGTGGAGGCTATATACAGGGGGTACCGGTACAGAGTCAATGTGGAGGCTATATACAGGGGGTACCGGTACAGAGTCAATGTGGAGGCTATATACAGGGGGTACCGGTACAGAGTCAATGTGGAGGCTATATACAGGGGGTACCGGTACAGAGTCAATGTGGAGGCTATATACAGGGGTACCGGTGCAGAGTCAATGTGGAGGCGATATACAGTGGTTACTGGTACAGAGTCAATGTGGAGGCTATATACAGGGGGTACCGGTACAGAGTCAATGTGGAGGCTATATACAGGGGGTACCGGTACAGAGTCAATGTGGAGGCTATATACAGGGGGTACCGGTACAGAGTCAATGTGGAGGCTATATACAGGGGGTACCGGTACAGAGTCAATGTGGAGGCTATATACAGGGGTACCGGTGCAGAGTCAATGTGGAGGCGATATACAGTGGTTACTGGTACAGAGTCAATGTGGAGGCGATATACAGGGGTTACCGGTACAGAGTCAATGTAATACCTATCACCATCTATATTAATGATTACCTATCACCATCCATATTAATGATTACCTATCACCATCTATATCAGTGATTACCTATCTCCATCTATATTAATGATTACCTATCACCATCCAGATAAGTGATTACCTATCACCATCTAGATAAGTGATTACCTATCACCATCTATATCAGTGATTACCTATCACATCTATTTTAATGATTACCTATCACCATCTATATTAATGATTACATATCACCATCTATATCAGTGATTATCTATCACCATCTATATCAGTGATTACCTATCACATCTATTTTAATGATTACCTATCACCATCTATATCAGTGATTACCTATCACATCTATTTTAATGATTACCTATCACCCTCTATATTAATGATTACCTATCACCATCTATATCAGTGATTATCTATCACCATCTATATCAATGTAATACCTAACATCATCTCTATCAATGTACTACCTGGAGAATAAAGTGACAATCCAAATCATAGATTGAGCATGGCATCAGTTAATTGATTGGAAGTATGACAGACTGCCCCAAGAGACACGTGTTCTCTCTCCTGCAGTCCCACATAGGACACTAATCAAATTATGAGATCCCTGAGAGGCCACATCTGCTGCTCTCTGGTGCTGTCTGCTCTCCCACAGACAGACACCGACAAGGAAAGGTTGAGCTCTGAGGGAACAAGCAGTAAATGTTTGTCTCTAATCTCTAGGGGGTGGAGGTGCAGAGAGTGGAAGTGCTATTCAGAAGATTAGTATCTTAATGCTCTTCCTTTTCTACTAACATGTAATAGTCATGCGCTCCCCCCACGAGTACAAATTTCCTGTATGCTATTGAGGAAGATAATAGTCCTTTCAGACCCAGGTGTGTTTGACAACAGCTGATAATTAGCTGATAATGAGATAAGGGGATGTGCTGTATCCACATTTACAAATGGCAGGAAACTGCCCGAATGATGATGAATTCTCAGTATGGGTGAACCTACATACACAAAAAAATAGGGTTCCTCAAGGGTTTTTTGGGAAGGGTGATGGTTCTATGTGAAACTATACTGACCCCCAAAAAACATGTGAGCCCTTCAGTGGTTCTTTGCAGGTTAACAAAGAGGGTTCTTTCCTGTTTTAGTGAGAATTAAAATAACCCCCTTATTCTATGGTGGCTCATTAGAATTTTTTGGGCGTAGTTTGTGCACAGCTCTTTTTGTGCAAGCCTGAGTAAGAGTATCATTCCAAATGATCTAATCTGTTGTTTTATGCTATTGCATATTATGCATGACTGTGGCCATTGAAGGTGTCTTGTGAAAGACTCAGGTGTGGTCTTGTGTCATTTGAGAACGGTTGATTTAGTCAGTAGTTCTCAGTTCTCTCCTCAGGGATCCCCAGCCATTGCAGAGCTAGCATACCTGATTCAACTTGTTAATAAACACTACAGTAAAAATCTATGGCATTTTAACAATATAATATGGCTATTAAACCATAATATAAAAAATAAAAAAACTTTTAAAAAACGAGAAAAATTCTTTATAGAACCATACAGGTTCCATTTAGAACCGTATGTGCATGGTTCTTTATAGAACCTTCAAAAAAAGAACCCTTATTTGGCACTACATAGAACCATTTGTCTTCAATGTGTAGTATGTACAGTATGTTGATATTTGTTGCATACAGTACGCTCTAAATATTATGTTGTACGATTAGTACACAGTATGTAGTTTAACTAAGTAGTAGGCAAGACAAAGCCTAGAGTTTGAGACAGTGAGAAGTCTGCCGGGTCGAAGACCAAAAAGGTGATGAGAGCGTGCGATACTGCAGAAGTTGAGAAGTGATATATATTTCTAGGCAACGTAATGCTATCCACACCCCTGACGTCCTACCATGCATAATCCTCCCTCCCTCCCTCCCTCCCCACCCCCACCCCCTACCCCTCACCCCCCCAAACCCCACCATGTAGAGGCCTCCCTCCAGTATCAGCACTCAGCACTGACAGCGCTGGGCCTCAGGGTGCTGATTAAGAGGCCTGTCAGCCTGTCCCCACATCCATCACGGATCCATCATATCCATCACACCTAAATCCTGGAGATTTCTCTCTGACTGCTTGGACCACCCTCCCCCCCAACCCAGTCCCCCCTGCCTAGACACCCAGCCTCCTCTCCCTAGACCCCCAGCAGTGAATGCCTGTCAGCCCTGAGCCTCTGACCGGACCACCGACAGACACTCACCCTGGCACACAGCGTGGGATGGATATTTCTCATACAGCACTTTACTGTGACCCTCTGAAATAGGAACTAAAGCTTTACCAACAGTTCTATGGGTAGTCATCTTGAAACGCCCTTACCTCTCCACGCTGCTCTTGCACGAGACACCATCGGACCCACCCACCGTGTAGATCTTCCCGGCCAGGCCGTACACGGCCACGTTACCACGGTGATTGATCATGGAGGCCATGTTCTTCCACTCATTCCCCAGGGGACAGAACTGTTCCACCGGGCAGGATGGATCCTGCTGGGTCCAGCCGCCCACTGTAGGTAGAAACAGCCATTGATGCGAAGGTGCAGATGAATAACACCAGTTAAGGTGTTTGTTACTTTATTGACAGGCCTGTATTTATCTGGTACTATTTAGACTCATGACTAGAATAGTAATTTCCTCATGATTGCTCCTCTGATTCTTTGAGATTCATTATTACCAGTAATGTATACAGTATAATTTGGTCTATATTCAATACTACAATTAAGAGGACCACTTACAACCCACTTTGCAAAGAAATGGTTGAATCAATGTTTTTCCCACTTTATTTCAACCCAAATCATCAATGTGATGACGTCGAATCAACGTGGAGAACTGATTGGATTTGAAAAAGGTCATCAACGTGAGGGAATTATATATTTTTCTTCACCCAACTTTTAACCTAAATCTAATGACATGGTGAAATGTTTTGTTGAATTCACATTAGTTGACAACTCATCCAAATGTAAATCAAAACTAGATGTTGAACTGATGTTTGTGCCCAGTGGGAGGTGTCACTCACTTACTACTACCAAATACCATTTTACCTAGGATATCTAAAGCACTAATTTGCAATCTTTTGCATTCTCAAACAACACTAAGTTTATTTTAGCTCATCATTGACACCCATAAGTGGCCGTTCCTTATTCAGACAACTCATATGATCTTTCCCCTCCAAAAATACCAGTCCTTAATGTCTGAGGTTAGGGAGAATTTATGGACATGTCACCCTCCTCTCCCTCAGGAGAGACATGTGACATTAGGAATGAGGTACACAGTGCACTATTCCTCCATGCCAAGGGAGGTTGTGAGTGTCTGCACCAACCAAAACACTGTAGATAAAACTGTATGCATAAGATGCAGTGCTTAAAAAAATATTGCAGACTGGAGTACAGTTTAGAGAGATATGGAGCACAAACTAAAATATACGTTTGTTATTGCTAAATCTGTATATTTATTGAATTCAATACATTTCAGCCAGCCCCAGTGAACATACCCACCATTGATTTAATCTAAAGCATGCTATAGAGCAATGGACACCCAACAATCTGCCTTTTGAATGCAATTTTCCCAACATTCACTGAGATTAGTAAATGCTGTGTATGTTGGCTCAAGCGTTTAAACCTTTTAAAGTCAAAAGCAATATTCTGCTTTACCACCTTGGACTAAATCCCATCCTAATTGTCAAGCTGAATCTAATAAGCTTTGTCTTGCGCTCATATGAACCAATCTGTGAAGCACTCAAATTGCAGACTTGAATGGTCAGGTTGACACAAACATACCTGTAAATATTGCTTGGCATTCACCTTCTCCTTTAGAGATATGTGACGGCATTATACTTAATGTTCTGCATGGTACCTACAACCTACTGTACTGTATGGAACCTACAACCTACTGTACTGTATGGCAGAGTAACTGACCACATAGGTTGAACAAAGATGAGCAGATCTTTAAGGGGTAGTTACTGACCCATG
The DNA here is from genome assembly GCF_034236695.1 of Oncorhynchus nerka. Taxonomy (NCBI): domain Eukaryota; kingdom Metazoa; phylum Chordata; class Actinopteri; order Salmoniformes; family Salmonidae; genus Oncorhynchus; species Oncorhynchus nerka. The sequence goes on from NC_088408.1 coordinate 88,795,270, forward strand.
TACATGACGTCGTTGAACACATCTGTAGGGGGGAGTTGGGATTGTTGTCTACGCAGCGACATGGGGCTTGGGATACCATGGCGACCACTGACCCCCCCTTGTCGGTCTTTGGGGGTCATGCCCTTCTGTGTCTCTTGATCACCAAGAGCCTCCCACACACACACACACACACACACACACACACACACACACACACACACACACACACACACACACACACACACACACACAGGATTAGAATGAAAGGTCATGTAATAATTCACATTTACAATTTTCAAATTATCTGGTATTTACAGAGTGTACAATTATTTATAAGGTGCCTCCACATCTTGTGCATATTTCTCAGCTTTCAAAGTGTATCCTGATCTGTGGCATTTTCTTGGACATTATTAACTGCACCGTCATCATTCTGTCTCTCATGCGAAATACACTCTCAAAACACCCATGTAAAGATTCAGAAATGCTAAACAGCTGACAGTCATTAATTTACTCCAAACATAAAACATACACATACTGAACACCACACAACTCCAAATTACCCTTGTTCATTGTACACTCCCATGTTTCCTCAGCTCCCAGGTCAGATCTCCACAACAATATATTTTCTCTTGACACCTTGACAGCTAGTCAAACCTCTCGTTCAGTCTTGTCTATCTATATATGTTCACTTCCCAGCACTCTCTTCTGCTTGATGTCTCTCTTCCTGCTGGATACAGATACATGTAAGTCCTAGAGCCTGAGCCTGCCCCCTCTACCCTCCCCATACACTTTACCAGGCACCAGCTGTGCCATCCTGAGTCCTGACTCATACATCCTGAAAGACTGATATTCTAACCCCTGTCATGCTTCTTTAGAATCCTTACGCTTCTTTAGACTGTATGACTTAGAATGGACCGGATTCCATTACAAGGAACACCGCCAGGAATGTCTCTGTCCAGACTTAGAGGACTTTAAACTTAATGGTGTCATACATACAGTAAGGGGAGATAGATAGATAGATAGATAGATAGATAGATAGATAGATAGATAGATAGATAGATAGATAGATAGATAGATAGATAGATAGATAGATAGATAGATAGATAGATAGATAGATAGTGAGACAGAGAGAGAGAGTGAGACAGAGAGAGAGAGTGAGAGAGAGAAAGAGAGAGAGGAGACTGCATGTGTGTCTGTGTGAGAGAATATACTGTCTATTGCCAGAGACTATTGGAGATCTTTTGGCTTCATCAGCATGATACAGTACAAAGCACTGGAGTGGTGAAACTCATATAGTGATTATATTGCCATAGGGGCATAGAGCTGTTACAGTCTGACCTGACCCTATCAGCTCTCCCTCTGAACAGCTCACCTTCCTCTCAGCTCCCATAGCCACCTGTGACCTGTAGGTCCATGTATATTTCTACCTGTAGGTCCGTCTATCATTCTATCTGTAGGCCCGTCTATAATTCTATCTGTAGGTCCGTCTATATTTCTACGTGTAGGTCCGTCTATAATTCTATCTGTAGGTCCATCTATAATTCTACCTGTAGGTCCGTCTATAATTCTATCTGTAGGTCCGTCTATATTTCTACCTGTAGGTCCGTCTATATTTCTATCTGTAGGTCCGTCTATATTTCTACCTGTAGGTCCGTCTATATTTCTACCTGTAGGTCCGTCTATATTTCTATCTGTAGGTCCGTCTATATTTCTACCTGTAGGTCCGTCTATAATTCTACCTGTAGGTCCGTCTATCATTCTATCTGTAGGCCCGTCTATAATTCTATCTGTAGGTCCGTCTATATTTCTACCTGTAGGTCCGTCTATAATTCTACCTGTAGGTCCGTCTATCATTCTACCTGTAGGTCCGTCTATAATTCTATCTGTAGGTCCGTCTATATTTCTACCTGTAGGTCCGTCTATAATTCTATCTGTAGGTCCGTCTATAATTCTACCTGTAGGTCCGTCTATAATTCTATCTGTAGGTCCGTCTATATTTCTACCTGTAGGTCCGTCTATATTTCTATCTGTAGGTCCGTCTATATTTCTACCTGTAGGTCCGTCTATATTTCTACCTGTAGGTCCGTCTATATTTCTACCTGTAGGTCCGTCTATATTTCTATCTGTAGGTCCGTCTATATTTCTACCTGTAGGTCCGTCTATAATTCTACCTGTAGGTCCGTCTATCATTCTATCTGTAGGCCCGTCTATAATTCTATCTGTAGGTCCGTCTATAATTCTATCTGTATGTCCGTCTATAATTCTATCTGTAGGTCCGTCTATATTTCTACCTGTGGGTCCGTCTATATTTCTAAATGTAGGTCCGTCTATATTTCTACCTGTAGGTCCGTCTATATTTCCATCTGTGTCACGACATCCACCGAAGTTGGCTCCCCTGCCTGTTGCGGGCGATGCTCGGCGGTCGTCGTCACCGTGTTTTGTCTTATTAGTTTCACCTGTATTCTGTTGTATGACTTAATGAGCTTCCCTATTTTAAGTACGTGTACCCGCCCTTGTTTTGTGCGGGATTGTCTTTATGTTACGTGTTTTAGGTAGAGGTGGATATATTTTCTGGACTTGGCACCCTGTGTTTTTGGGTAGTCACTTTGTTGTCCCCGCCCTGCGTTTTTCCCTGCGTTTTTGGGTAGTCACTTTGTTGTCCGCGCCCTGTTCTTTTGGGTAGTCACTTTGTTGTCCCCGCCCTGTTTTGGGTAGTCACTTTGTTGTCCGCACCCTGTGTTTTTGGGTAGTCACTTTGTTGTCCGCACCCTGTGTTGTTGGGCTTATCATTTTTGTGTGCCATATTAAAAGAGCACTTTTCACAACTGGAACTCTCTGCGCCTGATTCCTTCACCCACCTAGTCCCGTATTTCTACCTGTAGATCCATCTATATGTCTACCTGTAGATCCATCTATATTTCTACCTGTAGGTCTGTCTATAGTTCTAAATGTAGATCCGTCTATATCTCTACCTGTAGGTCCGTCTATATTTCTACCTGTAGATCCATCTATATTTCTACCTGTAGATCTGTCTATATTTCTACCTGTAGGTCTGTCTATATTTCTAAATGTATATCCGTCTATATGTCTACCCGTAGATCCATCTATAGTTCTAAATGTAGATCCGTCTATATCTCTACCTGTAGGTCCGTCTATATTTCTACCTTTAGGTCCGTCTATATTTCTAAATGTAGATCCGTCTATAATTCTACCTGTAGGTCCGTCTATATTTCTAAATGTAGATCCGTCTATAATTCTACCTGTAGGTCTGTCTATATTTCTACCTGTAGGTCCACTGAAATACCTAAAATATTCTGAATATTTACTTTGTTGTGGGTCAGAAGAGGCACTGCCTAAATAAGAGATCCGCATCACTGTAATCTTCACACACAACACTTACATTGGGGCAAAAGAGTATTTAGTCAGCCACCAATTGTGCAAGTTCTCCCACTTAAAAAAATGAGAGAGGCCTGTAATTTTCATCATAGGTACACTTCAACTATGACAGAGAAAATGAGGAAAAAAAATCCAGAAAATCACATTGTAGGATTTTTAAGGAATTTATTAGTAAATTATGGTGGAAAATAAGTATTTGGTGACCTACAAACAAGCAAGATTTCTGGCTCTCACAGACCTGCAACTTCTTCTTTAAGAGGCTCCTCTGTCCTCCACTCGTTACCTGTATTAATGGCATCTGTTTGAACTTGTTATCAGTATAAAAGACACCTGTCCACAACCTCAAACAGTCACACACCAAGACCAAAGAGCTGTCAAAGGACACCAGAAACAAAATTGTAGACCTGCACCAGGCTGGGAAGACTGAATCTGCAATAGGTAAGCAGCTTGGTTTGAGGAAATCAACTGTGGGAGCAATTATTAGGAAATGGAAGACATACAAGACCACTGATATTCTCCCTCGATCTGGGGCTCCACGCAAGATCTCACCCCGTGGGGTCAAAATGATCACAAGAATGGTGAGCAAAAATCCCAGACTCAACTCGTCGTGTTTGGAGGAGTTGCATCCAAAGAACACCATACCTACTGTGAAGCATGGTGGTGGAAACATCATGCTTTGGGGCTGTTTTTCTGCAAAGGGACCAGGGCGACTGATCCGTGTAAAGGAAAGAATGAATGGGGCCATATATCGTGAGATTTTGAGTGAAAACCTCCTTCCATCAGCAAGGGCATTGAAGATGAAAAGTGGCTGGGTCTTTCAGCATGACAATGATCCCAAACACACCAACCGGGCAATGAAGGAGTGGCTTCGTAAGAATCATTTCAAGGTCCTGGTGTGGCCTAGCCTGTCTCCAGATCTCAACCCCATAGAAAATCTTTGAAGGGAGTTGAAAGTCCGTGTTGCCCGGCAACAGCCCCATAACATCACTGTTCTAGAGGAGATATGCATGGAGGAATGGGCCAAAATACCAGCAACAGTGTGTGAAAACCTTGTGAAGACTTACAGAAAATGTTTGACCTCTGTCATTGCCAACAAAGGGTATATTGAGATAAGTATTGAGATAAACTTTTGTTATAGACCAAATACTTATTTTGCACCATAATTTGCAAATAAATTCATTAAAAAACCTACAATGTGATTTTCTGGATTTTTTCCCTCATTTTGTCTGTCATAGTTGAATTATATGATGAAAATTACAGGCCTCTCTCATCTTTTTAAGTGGGAGAACTTGCACAATTGGTGGCTGACTAAATACTTTTTTGCCCCACTGTATTAGCAACTGAGACTGAGGAGCAGGCCGTTTACTCTGGGCACCTTTCATCCAAGCTACTCAATACTGCCCCTGCAGCCATAAGAAGATTTAAGGGCAAATTAAGTCATACAATCAACATTTTGAGTCCATGTATGAATGCATGCAAATGAAAAAACGTACTACTAGCTCTTGTATTTCCATTTCCATCGTAAACTGGGAACTATTTTCAGCAAGCCAAAGGGTTCCATGGAGGACATAAATGCTGCCACTTAAAATGTCAAAAGAAGGTCCAGGTGGGAAAATGCAGCTGGTAACATTCTCTCTTCTAAGCTACTAAACTCTTACTGTGGCCAGGAAGGAACACACCTGTATAGTGCCAGCTTTTTCCTCTCCAATGGATTTCATATGGAAATAAAAGGGTTTATATTGAACAGAAGATGGAAAGTCTTTCAAACGTAATGTGAAAATATGGATTTAAGTATAGAGGAAAAGGGAGAGAATACTGTCCCACTGCCATGTGGGAGTGTGTTAACCCCAATTTCTCACTCCCTGGCACTGCCACACTCTTTTTCTGCTGATTTATGACAGATAATAAATATATCTTTATTGTACATGAATGATTCTGCAGATGATTTTGGAGTTCTTTATTTGGAATCCCTGATATGGCAGAAAAGGTTGCACAAAGGTCAATATAGGGGATATCAATTACAAGTTAGTTCCAAATGAAGGACATACCAAATATAGCAGTAGAGGAAGAGGAGAAGAAGAGGTCAAAACTGACAGATGATTTCACCCTGGACAGATGAATCATATTAGAGGGCAATACAATTGGAATGAGTTTCATTCTACACTCTGAATAAACCAGGGAAGCACTAATATCAAAGGGTGAGAAATGGACAGGTTTGGTTCTGGTTTGAGCAGGCAGTGAAGTAGAGACCGAACACAAAAGGACAGTATAACACATTTATTTTTGAGACATGGTTTTCTCAGCAAATAAGTTCCAGACATCAATCCATATCGTTCACTTTTATCAGTTCCTCTATTATTTCCATTCCTCTTTTACTTTAAAAGCTCATTCAAATCAGAAACATAGATAAAATATAGAAAACAAAAAGGTACAGGGTTGCATTCAGTACGTTTTTCCATTCTGGAATGTTCAATTGAACGGAAATGGTGCTGTACTGAACGACCAGTTGAAAAATGGGGAGAGGTTGGGGAATGCTGTCAGAATGGCCACTGCCCTTGAAATACATCACCCATTTCTTCAAGCCACACCTCAACACACCCACCAAACGGGAGCAAATGTACCTCAAAGTCAGTTAAAGAATGCACAAGAACATTTTGGGGAAACATGTCATTTTGTACAAACCGTTCCGTTCCGCAATGCAGCAAACGCACCTCAAGTGTCCAGGGGTTTTTAAATACACACATCTAAAATCCCTTGATACATAAGTTAGACAATGGGAGAACTTGTGTTAATGAGACAACTATTCACACCTGTGACAGTCTCTCCACTGTCCTCACACTCAATATTTTAGTCACTACCCACTAGGCAGAAACAGGTTGAATCAACGTTGTTTCCAGGTCATTTCAATGAGATGACGTTGAACCAACGTGGAATTGACGATGAATTGACGTCTGTGCCCAGTGGGTAGCCATCTCAAACCACATGGTGTCCTGGGGTAAGGCCGGGGTCAGTCTTCTGCTTCCTCCAGGTCAACCTTTTCCCCTGGTTGACCTGGAGCAGAACGTTTTGTGTGGCCCCACTCCTCTGGGATGGAATCCTTAGCCGTATCCCGGTGGGTGTTTCCTGCAGTCCCGACAATGGTCACCCCATCCACACCGCTCCCCCACATTAGTGGACCACTCCGTCCGACAGTCATGGCCCGCATGGTCGCACTGTGGATTCTTAGTGGCCCCCGTCCCCTTCACTACATAACATTATCCATCATGTCTCAGGCCTGCTAGAGCCGTCACCCGTAGGACACCTCAACACGCTCCAGGCTGGTTCGGTCACACTGGGTTCTCCTCAAGCTCAGTCTTCTGCTCCAGGTACTCAGTAGAACCTTAAGGCTAACTGAAACACAACAGAAGTCAACGTAAAAACTGGCCTCTACTCCACAAGTGCTCACTCAGCAAGTATGGAGAAGGCTAAGGATATTGATGTCTGGAACTTGATTGCCACGTCTTATTGAGAAAACCATGCCTTAGAAATAAATGTGTTGAAAACTGCTTTTGTGTTCGGTCTCTACTTCACTCTGCCTGCTCAACCCAGATCCAAACCTGTCATTTTTTCTCCCTTTGACATTTGACGTAGTCGGCAGGATATAATATTTATGATTAAATCCCCCACATTACAGTAAAGACAGTTGCCAGATGGAACCCACAGAACTGTTGGCACTGGCAGCCATTTTGGTTCCAGAGGGAGCCATAGGAGAGGTGGACCAGGTGGAATCTGAAATGACATGTCTTCCCTATGTAGTGCACTACTCTTGGCCAGGGCCCATAGGGAATAGGGTGACATTTCAGAGCCAGGACCAGGTGCAGTAGCAGTCAGATCCAGGTTACCCAGAGACAGACCCCCCAGTGTGTAAGTCATGCTAAGAATGTGGTGAGGTTACTGCTCAAACATGAGGCTCAGATATGAGCTTGATGGATTAGAATAGAGCGAAATGTCACAAATATCAGTCCAGTATTGATATCCGAGATACTGAGTGTACAAACCATTAGGTGAAAGCTATGATCCCTTCTTGATGTCACTTGTTAAATCCACTTCAGTCATTATAGATGAAGGGGAGGAGACAGGTTAAATAAATAATTTTTAAGCCTTGAGACAATTGAGACATGAATTGTGTATGTGCCATTCAGAGAGTGAATGGGCAAGACAAAATATTTAAGTGCCTTTGAACAGGGTTTGGTAGTAGGTGCCAGGCACACCGGTTTGAATGTGTCAAGAACTGCAACACTGCTGGGTTTTTTTCACACTCAACAGTCCACCACCCAAAGGACATCCAGCCACCATGACAACTGTGGGAACCATTGGGAGTCAACATGGGCCAGCAACCCTGTGGAATGCTTTCCACGCCTTGTAGTCCATGCCCTTACGAATTGAGGCTATTCTGAGGGCAAAAGGGGGTGCAACTCAATATTAGGAAAGTGTTCCTAATGTTTTGTACACTCAGTGTATCCTGGGTTGAGATACTTGATCTGTGCTTGATTGAACTCCTAATGTTTTGTACACTCAGTGTATCCTGGGTTGAGATACTTGATCTGTGCTTGATTTAACTTGTCTGTTGCAATAGAACCAATAGAAAAGTCACAAAACTGCAAACCTCACCCACCTGGCACTCCAGGCAGGCTAAGGCAAATGCTCAAAGTATTTGAAAGATTTCAAATAGTACTTGAACCCAGGTCCGTATTGAGCATTCCTTTGAGGCCATGCAGTAGCTGTTTTGGTCACTGTATCTCTGAGAGACTGGCCTGTACAAATAAAGAAATTGAAGCTTGCCCTAAATCATGAGCCAGTGGACTTTTATAGATGCAAATGTGACAATGTTCACTCACTAAATGTCCTAATACCAAACAGGAAAGGGTGACACATTTTAGTGTGGTTGAAGACCTATCTAATTCTAGATAATGATTTTTTGGGAATGACTTCGAATTTAGATTGAGTTAAAATACTGGGAATACCAGTAATACTAGAAATATTTTGTTATATTTGTCATTCTTCTGGTCTTATTTTACGTTACATTGTGTACAGTCCAGTCATAGATTTCTATTGTTGCATCACCCAGTGGGTTACATTGTGGGGATATACCCATTCATCACAACCAGCTAGGGCTAGCCTTGTATTACCATCCTCGACTGGGGGGCTGGGCCAGGATGCACATACCAGAGGGACTGCCAGGCTGCTAGCGATACCCAGCAACCAGTGACACCCTATCCTGCTGCAGCTGTACCCAAAACAATTTATCTGTGTCATAACATAAAGACCTGCCGAAATGTCTTCTGCAAGTGATCCATCCACGCCCTTTAGGAACCAGCGGGGAGCCACACCCATGGTAGTTGGGTAGCAGCACAGATATTTTTGGGGCTGTGGTGTACAGTAGGTGTATGATGTGTGTATGATGGGTGTGAAAGTGAGGAGGACATTTCACACTTGCATGGCTTGGTAACTGTATCAATCACTTGCGATCACGTTGCCGTTATTGAACTCAATCAACACACACACACAATACTGCAACAACCCGTATATAGGGAGGTGAGAGATGTGAACAGGCGGGAACAACTTGAGGCACAGGCAGGGAATGTAGCACTATTTATAGCAGATGGGGAAGATACTCTCTGTCTGCACGTTCATCAATAACTGAATACAAGCAGCATCTCACACACATAATGGACAGTACTGTGTATCAGAAACAGCACATACGGTTGCTGTCAGTAATTATCATCAATTAATCGGCGAGCCCGCTATCTATCCATACCGTAAATGTAGTTTTCAGTTCCTTAAAAAGCTCTCTGATATATAACAAGACTATCTAAAATCTTGTCTCATTAAAATATCTATGTTATTTCCAGGCCTGTGTTGTGTAATTTCCTTACATTGAGGTTGATGTTGTTGACCTTCCCAGGCAGACTCATACGGGATTGTGAGAATTCCTAAAGAGTTACTCTAGCAGGATGCTGATCTAACCCATGACCAGATCAGATGTGCTCATCCATCAACTGAACTAGGTGCTAATATTATTACACGTCTACATATGATGATGGAAGTCTCGATGCAACACCAGATAGCCCTCATTACCCAAACAGAGATGCATAATACTCCTGACCATGTATCCCCATTAGGTTACCAGTAACTCTGTATGTTTTAATGCTCTACGGATATGTACTATTTCTACTATACTGTAGGACCAAATATAATCTCCTCACTGTCCATTCTCTATAGCAGAAAGAATTGTATTGTGTATTACTTAAGGGGTCATTAAGTTCATACAGTATTTCGACATCTCAAAATAAAATGATATGACCACAACCTGCCTTGGCCTTTTGGCCTGGTCAAAGGAGAGGTGGTCTGATAGAGAAGAAGACCCCTCACATGCAAAGGGTGGTGGTAGACATGTGTGCCTGTCTTACTGTCATGGTTGAATTATGTGCTGTGCTGACACGGACATCATGCCAAGGGCAACCTGATAGGATAGTCTGTGAGAAGAGGATCCAGCACATCGTAAAACACTGATCTCTCCTCAGCGGTCACTGTGGCTTAGGATGAGGGGAGGGTGTATAGCTCAGATCCTTAAACTCTGCTTGGAGACAGGGGCTGCTTCCCAACAACACTTGTCATTTCATGTTTCCTTGTCCAAACTGGTTTGAAAGAACTGGACAAGTGAAAGCACAGCTGGTTCTGCTCTCACCCTTTTATTACATACAAGATATTACAACTTTGTCATTTAGCAGATGCTCTTATCCAGAGCAACTGCACACATTTTTATACCTGTCCCCCCTGGGAATCAAACACACAACCCTGGTGTTGCAAGCACCATGCACTACCAACTGAGCCACGTGACATATGGTACAAGTGGTCACCTGTGGTGTATTGGGGTTGTGCCGCAGAGCATCATGGGGGTTGCATGTGTTGAGATGATCGCGTTCTAGATAAATGGTTGAACTTAGTTCCTGTCTCCCACCTCATCATGATTGAATTGTTATAAAGATGTGATTATGAAACCCACAAGTAGGATTGCAAAGGGAGGGTATATTACTGGAAACTTTTGAAGTTTACCGATAAACTACCAGAATTCTGGTATCTTTCAAAGATTTTAAGTAATCTATCACAAGACATCTAGTGGCCCTTTTGGGTACTTCAGATTCTCAGAGGTGTCTGTAATTATTAGGTTGACGTTTATTGTCTTGAATCTTGCCCTGGAGGCAGCTGCTGGCCCGCTCTCTGGTCTTATCACAAGTAAAATATATGAAGTAATTAAATAAGATGATTTTAAAATAAAAAATAGAATGATAAGCTGTAAAACATTATCCTAAACATAAACATTCAACTTAGTGAATACCATTGGTGTTTAATATGAGCGTTTCAGCATGAAATACAGTAGGCCTATCCTTTATAGTTTGTATTTGTTGTACATTTTTTGGTGTCAAACTGGTGGCAGTTGTGAAAAAAGTTAATCATAGGAGGAGTTGCAGAGGTAATTGAAAATAATGCCATTGTTGATTACATTATTTTTTCATTTATTAGGCTATTTTCTATTGAACCTAATGGTCTGTCTACCAGAAACTCATGGACAATATGGACACAGATATAATGCACATGAATTCTATATATGAGCCTAGTGGTTAGAGTGTTGGACTAGCAACCGGAAGGTTGCAAGTTCAAACCCCCGAGCTAACAAGGTACAAATCTGTCGTTCTTCCCCTGAACAGGCAGTTAACCCACTGTTCCTAGGCTGTCATTGAAAATAAGAATTTGTTCTTAACTGACTTGCCTAGTTAAATAAAGGTAAAAGAATGAGTAAAAAATATATATCACAAGACATCTAGTGGCCATTTGCAGTACTTCAGATTATCACAGGTGTCTGTAATGAGCAGGGTGGTGGTTATTGTCATGAATCTTGCTCTGGAGGCAGAAGAGAGCGATCAAGTTTGGGTAAACATACAATTTATCCTATATCATTTCTACTTGCCTTATGTGCTAATTTTCATGGGACAGTTTCATTTCAATAATAACATTTTTTTCCCCTCAAAGTAATTGTCACATAGTTCATCATAAAAAAAAAATTCAAATTATACAAATATAAAAGTAAAAATGTAACTAATGCGAGAGCACCAGCCTCTGCCATTTGGACATGTTTATACATCCTGATCATTGGCAGCTGAATAGTCTAAATGGCCCGTTGACCTATGACGTCCATTGTCAACTAAGTAAAAATACATGAAGATGACAAATAAACACAGTAGAAAATATATTAATGAAAATTCCAGTTCTTTTGATCACAGGCCTTTATCTGTCTTGACTTGCGCTATTGCTAGTGAAGTGCAAGTGCAACATTGGGTCCGGTCCAAACACTTAAAAGACACACCCTTGTCCACTTACCCTTGCCTTACCCCCTTGGGGGAATCCCCATCGCCATCTTGGCTGGCGGTCCAAATGATTAGATAAGCAAGGGAGGTTTGCAACGTAAGCCCCTCAGCCCTCATTTTTTGTCAGGTTTTTAGTCGGCTTTGCGAGTGTACAATTATGTTCACTCCGAGCCTTACACTCCCCATAATTCAATTTGCAACGATTTTACACCAGCTAAGAAAAGTCTGCAAAAGTTAAAAACAACATCAATGGAGAAGTCAACATTCAAGTGTAAGTTTAAAAAAAATGCAAATAAGTTTTGCAACTATGTAAAAAGTAAATGTGTTTTTATTTGGTTATCTTTTGGAAATTGTAGAAATAAAACATTTTCCTTCTTCAGAAGTTCCAGCTAGGCAGGCTAACATTAGTTAGTTAATTAATTTGCTAGCTATCATACAGTAGGCGTATATTAATAATTACATTTTTATTATACATGGACATGCTATCATAATTGACTGTAGCGCATATAAAGCACCCACAAGTTACCGGTGACTTAAAACACAATAATCGTGGGATGAATAAGTGACGAATTTCCGGCCAATGGTCCATTTAAAAATCATTCCTTCCTCCCTCGCCCTGTAAGTGTATACTCGTCAGACATCATGACACGTCATCAGAAGTGTCCACTTAATTTGAGGGCTGAGGGGATAGGGTGTCTTTCAAGTGTTTGGTCTGCAAACAATAGTACTAATTCAGTCAACTGGATCCGGTTTGGAAGCTGTCTCTAGCGAATTTGCAACATTATATCAACTATCCTATTCCGGGCCCCCAGAGTTTTATTAGGCTATTATTTGCAATGAATGTTTAAAAAGCAGACTTCTTTTACTGAAGAAAAAATGACCCGAGAAGCTCAGTTTATTGGTGGTAAACAATCAGAAATCAAACATCCCCAAATAGGCACTTTCCTACATTTGCACACAGCATACCAGGTACGTTACTTCTCTGCTTGCTCAGGTGCACGAAACCAGATCCTTGTATTTTTCACACATGCAGCACTCCAAATAAAAGACCATAAACAAATTGACAAGTCGTAAATTATGGTTATGAAATAAACCAAAACTTTTTTTCACAATTGTAGCAGGTTGTGAACTGCAAACAACGTTTCTACTCCGAGAATGATCATGGTAAATTACTGTAGGCCTAATTAGTAGGCCTAAGACGATACATCACCAGAAATGAACCTCTCTGGGATATGTGGGATGCTAGCGTCCCACCTGGCCAAAAGCCAGTGAAAATGCAGAGCTCAAACTGTTCAGAACGTTTTTTTCCGCTAAATGCATTTTGGCAAATTATTTAAAATGACATTTTATTGGCTGCTTAATTACAGGAGTTGCATGGTATGTTAAAATGAATTACCATATTCTGAGCATCTTGTGTGGACGTCCCTATTCTGAGCATCTTGTGTGGACGTCCCTATTCTGAGCATATTGTGTGGACGTCCCTATTCTGAGCATCTTGTGTGGACGTCCATAATCTGAGCATTTTGTGTGGACGTCCCTATTCTGAGCATCTTGTGTGGACGTCCCTATTCTGAGCATCTTGTGTGGACGTTCATATTCTGAGCATCTTGTGTGGACGTCCATAATCTGAGCATCTTGTGTGGACGTCCATAATCTGAGCATTTTGTGTGGACGTCCATAATCTGAGGATCTTGTGTGGACGTCCATAATCTGAGCATCTTGTGTGGACGTCCATAATCTGAGCATTTTGTGTGGAGTTCCATAATCTGAGCATTTTGTGTGGACGTCCATATTCTGAGCATCTTGTGTGGACATCCATAATCTGAGCATTTTGTGTGGACGTCCATAATCTGAGCATCTTGTGTGGACGTCCATAATCTGAGCATCTTGTGTGGACGTTCCTATTCTGAGCATCTTGTGTGGACATCCATAATCTGAGTATCTTGTGTGGAGGTCCATAATCTGAGCATTTTGTGTGGACGTCCATATTCTGAGCATCTTGTGTGGACATCCATAATCTGAGCATTTTGTGTGGACATCCATAATCTGAGCATCTTGTGTGGACATCCATAATCTGAGCATTTTGTGTGGACGTCCATATTCTGAGCATCTTGTGTGGACGTCCATAATCTGAGCATTTTGTGTGGACGTCCATAATCTGAGCATTTTGTGTGGAGGTCCATAATCTGAGCATCTTGTGTGGACGTCCATAATCTGATCATCTTGTGTGGACGTCCATAATCTGAGCATCTTGTGTGGACGTCCATAATCTGAGCATCTTGTGTGGACGTCCATAATCTGAGCAATTTGTGTGGACGTCCATAATCTGAGCATTTTGTGTGGACGTTCATATTCTGAGCATCTTGTGTGGACGTCCATAATCTGAGCATCTTGTGTGGACGTCCATAATCTGAGCATCTTGTGTGGACGTCCATAATCTGAGCATCTTGTGTGGACGTCCATAATCTGAGCATTTTGCGTGGACGTCCATAATCTGAGCATTTTGTGTGGACGTCCATAATCTGAGCATTTTGTGTGGACTTCCATATTCTGAGCATCTTGTGTGGACGTCCATAATCTGAGCATTTTGTGTGGATTTCCTAATGGGTTACGCACCCAATGCATATGGGTCCGGTACATTTCTCAAATGGCCAGTAAATTCAAATCTTCCTGGTCATGTTTTCCAGAGCCACATTTTCCTAACAGAAACCCTGTTACCCCCATTACAGTCCAGTCCAGTGTAGTGTACACTAATACCACCACCCAGTCCAGTGTAGTGTACACTACTACCACCACCCAGTCCATTGTAGTGTACACTACTACCACCATCCAGTCCAGTGTAGTGTAAACTACTACCACCATCCAGTCCAGTCAGCTGTCTTCTAGCCATCGTTGCTCCACCTTTCATTTTCCATTTGTTTTGTCTTGTTTTCCCGCACACCTGGTTTACATTCCCTCATCAATCTACGTGAATATAATCCTCTGTTCCCCCTATGTCTGCGTGTGTAATTGTTCGTTACATTTATTGGGTGACATGTCAGGCTGTTTCCTTCCGGGTATTGTTTCAACCCGTGGTATTGTATTGTGGTTCATTATTTTATGTGACCAGTGCGCTATTTTACTTTTGCCATTGGCTGGAGTGTTGTCACGCTGTTGCGTACGACTTTTGCTTCTGCCAATTAAAGTGTGCCTGTTCACTCTTCTCTGCTCTCCTGCACCTGACTCCAGTTGACCAGTTGCACACACTTTCTGACATGTACACTACTACCACCACCCATTCCGGTGTTGTCACGTTCTGACCTTAGTTCCTTTGTTTTGTCTTTTGTTTTAGTATGGTCAGAGCGTGAGTTGGGTGGGTTGTCTATGTTAGTTTGTCTATGATTTTCTATTTCTGTGTTTGGCCTGGTAAAAAATGGACACTTACCACGCTGCACCTTGGTCCTCCTCTCTATCTCCCAACGACGAGCGTTACAGGTGTAGTGTACAGAGTGGATAGCTGATATCATACAGAGACAAACCTGACAGGGATATATAATAGATGCAATGTAATTCAGATAAAAAATCATGGGAGACCTCAAAGCTGTTCTACACTGTTTCACACAGCCACATAATTGCTTAACAAAACCTTGAATTATAGCAATGAGCCTTGGGGTTATTGTATTCTGTATCTTTTTCTGTCAGCATTGTTTTTGTTCAGTAAATAAAAACAAACACAAAAAATAACGCAACCGAATATCAACATTTGTAGGAGATGCATCTTTTGTACCACTGACTTAGTCTGGCCTTAATTCCATTTTGTTTACTAATTAATAATTGATATGTTGGATTCATGTATCCATCTTAACCTTAAAATCAAAGTTAAAGATTAGGACTAAGTGCATTTAAAGTATGATTTAATCCTATTCTTTAACTTGTTTGGTGGAGATAGAGATGTAAATCCAACATACTGTATCAATTATTAATTTGTAGACAAACTGGAATTATAGCCAGACTAAGTCAGTGGCACAGTTGGAACTATCCAAGCAGAATAAGTCTCCTTCAAATTATATTTGGTTCCATTAATGTGTTGACATCCAAACACAATTCAATATCCAGTATGTCTACAAATGAATCATTGATATTTTGGATTCAAATTTTTATCTCTACCAAAAATCTAAGTTAAGGAATAAGACTAAATCAAATCAAATTTTATTTAAAGTGCATTTAAAGTTGTATTTGATTTAGCCCTATTGTTGAACTTACATTTTTTGGTTGCGATTGAGATGTGAATCCAAAATATTAATTGTTTACTTGAAGATTATGTTTGAAATCAACCAAACCTTAAAACTCTAGGCCTATATGTATTGTCTATTTTCTAATTGCACCTTGGGTGGAATTTAAAACAATAGCGCTTGATGACTTCACAAACGCTATATGCCTAAATAGTAGAATTAAGCAATAAGGCATGGGGGGGGTGTGGTATATGTCCAATATACCACCGTTAAGCTCGGTCCTCCCCTCCCGCTCCGTGGCTCGACGACTCATTGCGAGCTCACAGAACAGGGCTCCGGGCAGCCGAGCGGAAATGGAGGAAAACTCGCCTCCCTGCGGACCTGGCATCCTTTCACTCCCTCCTCTCTACATTTTCCTCCTCTGTCTCTGCTGCTAAAGCCACTTTCTACCACTCTAAATTCCAAGCATCTGCCTCTAACCCTAGGAAGCTCTTTGCCACCTTCTCCTCCCTCTTGAATCCTCCTCCCCCTCCCCCCCCCTCCTCCCTCTCTGCAGATGACTTCGTCAACCATTTTGAAAAGAAGGTCGACGACATCCGATCCTCGTTTGCTAAGTCAAACGACACCGCTGGTTCTGCTCACACTGCCCTACCCTGTGCTCTGACCTCTTTCTCCCCTCTCTCTCCAGATGACATCTCGCGTCTTGTGACGGCCGGCCGCCCAACAACCTGCCCGCTTGACCCTATCCCTCCTCTCTTCTCCAGACCATCTCCGGTGACCTTCTCCCTTACCTCACCTCGCTCATCAACTCATCCCTGACCGCTGGCTACGTCCCTCCGTCTTCAAGAGAGCGAGAGTTGCACCCCTTCTGAAAAAACCTACACTCGATCCCTCCGATGTCAACAACTATAGACCAGTATCCCTTCTTTCTTTTCTCTCAAAACTCTTGAACGTGCCGTCCTTGGCCAGCTCTCCCGCTATCTCTCTCAGAATGACCTTCTTGATCCAAATCAGTCAGGTTTCAAGACTAGTCATTCAACTGAGACTGCTCTTCTCTGTATCACGGAGGCGCTCCGCACTGCTAAAGCTAACTCTCTCTCCTCTGCTCTCATCCTTCTAGACCTATCGGCTGCCTTCGATACTGTGAACCATCAGATCCTCCTCTCCACCCTCTCCGAGTTGGGCATCTCCGGCGCAGGAGGCCCACGCTTGGACTTGCGTCCTACCTGACAGGTCGCTCCTACCAGGTGGCGTGGCGAGAATCCGTCTCCTCACCACGTGCTCTCACCACTGGTGTCCCCCAGGGCTCTGTTCTAGGCCCTCTCCTATTCTCGCTATACACCAAGTCACTTGGCTCTGTCATAACCTCACATGGTCTCTCCTATCATTGCTATGCAGACGACACACAATTAATCTTCTCCTTTCCCCCTTCTGACGACCAGGTGGCGAATCGCATCTCTGCATGTCTGGCAGACATATCAGTGTGGATGACGGACCATCACCTCAAGCTGAACCTCGGCAAGACGGAGCTGCTCTTCCTCCCGGGGAAGGACTGCCCGTTCCATGATCTCGCCATCACGGTTGACAACTCCATTGTGTCCTCCTCCCAGAGCGCTAAGAACCTTGGCGTGATCCTGGACAACACCCTGTCGTTCTCAAATAACATCAAGGCGGTGGCCCGTTCCTGTAGGTTCATGCTCTACAACATCCGCAGAGTACGACCCTGCCTCACACAGGAAGCGGCGCAGGTCCTAATCCAGGCACTTGTCATCTCCCGTCTGGATTACTGCAACTCGCTGTTGGCTGGGCTCCCTGCCTGTGCCATTAAACCCCTACAACTCATCCAGAACGCCGCAGCCCGTCTGGTGTTCAACCTTCCCAAGTTCTCTCACGTCACCCCGCTCCTCCGCTCTCTCCACTGGCTTCCAGTTGAAGCTCGCATCCGCTACAAGACCATGGTGCTTGCCTACGGAGCTGTGAGGGGAACGGCACCTCAGTACCTCCAGGCTCTGATCAGGCCCTACACCCAAACAAGGGCACTGCGTTCATCCACCTCTGGCCTGCTCGCCTCCCTACCACTGAGGAAGTACAGTTCCCGCTCAGCCCAGTCAAAACTGTTCGCTGCTCTGGCCCCCCAATGGTGGAACAAACTCCCTCACGACGCCAGGACAGCGGAGTCAATCACCACCTTCCGGAGACACCTGAAACCCCACCTCTTTAAGGAATACCTAGGATAGGATAAAGTAATCCTTCTCACCCCCCTTAAAAGACCTAGATGCACTATTGTAAAGTGGCTGTTCCACTGGATGTCATAAGGTGAAAGCACCAATTTGTAAGTCGCTCTGGATAAGAGCGTCTGCTAAATGACTTAAATGTAATGTAAATGTTAAGGGCTGTTCATACACACAACACAATGCAGAGTGCCTGGATACAGCCCTTAGCCGTGGTATATTGAACAAATACCACAAACCGCAGAGGTGTCTTATTGCTTTTATAAACTGGTTACAAACGTAATTAGAACAGTAAAAATTAAAGGTTTTGTCATACCTGTGGTATATGGTCTGATATAGTACGGATTTCAGCCAATCGGCATTCAGGGCTCAAACCACCCTGTTTATAATTGACGATATATGACTATATATACAGTTGAAGTCAGAAATGTATATACACCTTAGCCAAATGCATTTAAACTCAGTTTTTCACAATTCCTGACATTTAATCCTAGTAAAAATTCCCGGTCTTAGGTCAGTTAGGATCACCACTTTATTTTAAGAATGTGAAATGTCAGAATAATAGTAGAGAGAATTATTTATTTCAGATTTTATTTATTTCATCACATTCCCAGTGGGTCAGAAGTTTAACTTGGGTCAAAAGTTTCAGGTAGCCTTCCACAAGCTTCCCACAATAAGTTGGGTGAATTTTGGCCCATTCCTCCTGACAGAGCTGGTGTAACTGAGTCAGGTTTGTAGGCATCCTTGCTCGCACACGCTTTTTCAGTCCTGCCCACAAAGCACCGCCACAACATGATGCTGCCACCCCCGTGCTACCCGGTAGGGATGGTGTTCTTCGGCTTGCAAGCCTCCCCATTTTTCCTCCAAACATAACGATGGTCATTATGGCCAAACAGTTCTATTTTTGTTTCATCAGACCAGAGGACATTTCTCCAGAAAGTACGATCTTTGTCCCCATGTGCAGTTGCGAACCATAGTCTGGCTTTTTTATGGCGGTTTTGGAGCAGTGGCTTCTTCCTTGCTGAGCGGCCTTTCAGGTTATGTCGATATAGGACTCGTTTTACTGTGGATATAGATACTTTTGTACCTGTTTCCTCCAGAATCTTCACAAGGTCCTTTGCTGTTGATTCGCACTTTTCGCACCAAAGTACGTTCATTTCTTGGCGTCTCCTTCCTGAGCGGTATGACGGCTGCGTGGTCCTTTGGTGTTTATACTTGCGTACTATTGTTTGTACAAGTGAACATAGTAGCTTCAGGCGTTTGGAAATTGCTCCCAAGGATGAACTAGACTTGTAGAGGCCCCCAAAACATTCTGAGGTCTTGGCTGATTTCTTTTGATTTCCGATGATGTCAAGCAAAGAGGCACTGAGTTTGAAGGTAGGCCTTGAAATACATCCACAGGTACAACTCCAATTGACTCAAATGATGTCAATAAGCCTATCAAAAGCTCCTAAAGCCATGACATATTTTTCTGAAATTTTCCAAGCTGTTTAAAGGTACATTCAACTTAGTGTATGTAAACTTCTGACCTACTGGAATTGTGATACAGTAAGTTATAAGTTAAATAATCTGTCTGTAAACAATTGTTGGAAAAATGACTTATGTCATGCACAAAGTAGATGTCCTAACCAACTTGCCAAAACTATAGTTTGTTAACAAGAAATTTCTGGAGTGGTTTAAAACAAGTTTTAATGACTCCAACCTAAGTGTCTGTAAACTTCCGACTTTAACTGTAACTATCTCTGTATGCACTGGTTGATATATGGTTACATAACTACATATAACTTCAATAGCAACAATGAATCTATTTAGTTATTAAGACATCTCTCAATAATCATTCTCATGATAGCACATTGGTAGTGGTCAATGACAACAAAGCTAAGCAGGGCTGGGCTTGGTTATAACCCGGCATGACAAAAGGGGTAGCTCTAGAATACATTAACTCTCCAATAGGAGGTGCTGCCCAGCCTATTGATTTTTCTGATAGTGGATATTAAGTTGAAGATCTGACCATTGTCGTGTCTTAGGCTATGCCGGATTAAGTGATATGACATGCTATTCTATAAAATCCTTTCTCCGTAATTAATATTACCTGATTGAGCTAATCGTGTAAATGTAATTAACTAGAAAGTCGGGGCACCACAAAATAATATTTATAGAGCTGTTATCTTCCGAATAAACTCTTAAAGACCTAGTAATATTTTACATCAATAGCAGTCAATATTAATCAGTCTCATCTGAAAGTTGTAAATTCTTGGTTATTTTCACGAACCCTGGCTAACAAGTTCAATCAGAAATACAAAATTGGGTTTAATTATTTATTTACTAAATACCTAACTAATCACACAGAATTACATATACACAGAATGAATTATACCTTGATTACAAATTACGTCATAAAAGGAAAACGTCCCTAGCGGGCGGAACAGATATGACAGCTGGTTACACAAAAGAAAAGAGGGCTGGGTTTGAGTGAAAGAGCGGGAAGACTGAGGGACAAAGGTAGAAGCTGTACTATCGTAAATACAGTATCTTATGCATTCTAAATTATCGCCCATTTGGAAAAGGAAAATGCAATAAATATTTACTCTGAGCTGCACTTCGGTAGGTTGGTGGTAGATGGAAGGCCGTGTTTCCAAACCGAGTCCTTTGTCCTTTGAAGAATGTCTCTGGTTGGTCAATTGGATACGTTGTAGTAACATCGTTGTGTGGTAGATGGGATACTCTGTCTGTTCTTTCCTAGCCCGCATTTGCAGCTGCTGTTGCTAACTCAACGGCTAGGAGGTATCACCTCTGTAGTGAATAAGAGTTCAAAGTTCATACCATTCACAACCAAAGCTCACGCTGAGGTTGGCTTAGTTCTGTAGTTGACATGTTAGTCCTTTAGCGCAGAGGCTGCAGACCTCACGTACTTGGAACAGGAGGTTACATTTTCGTCAAGGCTTTATATAGTGGAGCGAGAAGGGTGTGTCTGAAAAGTTTTATAACCCATGTCTCTTCACAGGGGCAGGCCACTGATTGAGCAGAGCCCTAACCTTATGAAAACCTAAATCTCTCATTTGGAAGCTAAAATTACATTTAATCTCTTCACCAATAATTTAATATTCAAACATTTAAATTGAACAACAATTCCACGTGACTCCGATAACTACAATGTGCAGACTTTCCACTGTAGAGTTTGTCATCCTATCATTGATGAGAATGTCCCAGATGACAACCGAACTGACATCATATTCATTAAGTACCACCGCATATGTTCAATTGGTCGGATTACCAGAATATAGTTCATTTCCCCCCACCTTCTGATGTTCCCAGAATCTCTATGTTAACCAACAGGTTTTCAAATTTCACATCAGTAGGGTAGAGAGGGGAAAAAGGCGGGAAGAGGTATTTTTGACTGTCATAAACCTACCCCCAGGCCAACGTCATGACACCATATTTCAAAGGTACAAATTCAACATATTTTACACAAGGTTTGTCTATATTGAAAATGTGTTACCATGATGACATAATCCTGTGGTTGAAATTTCAGCCTCAAAAGAAGAGTTTTGATGACGTTTTTCAACTCTGATGTATTTTCCATATAGATTCCACATCACAATACATTGACAAATTACATTGAAACAATGTTAATTTAACCAGTTTGTGCCCAGGGGGAACACTCACTACAAATCACAATGACAAACCCACTTACAGTGTCTTCAAAAATAATTCACACCGCTTTACTTTTTTCACATTTAGTTGTGTTACAAAGTTGGATTAAAATGGATGTAATTGTAATGTTTGTCTATACTATACACAAATATTCTGTAAAGAAAAATTCTAATGTGTAAAAAAACAAAAAAAACAAAAACACTTATATATCTTGATTAGATAAGTATTCAACCCCCTGAGTCAATACGGGTTAGAATCACCTTTGGCAGTGATTACAGCTGTGAGTCTCTAATAGCTTTCCACACCTGCATTGTACAACATTTGCCCTTTATTCTTCAAAATGTTATTCAAGCTCTGTCAAATTGGTTATTGATCATTGCTAGAAAACTGTTTTCAGGTCTTTCCATCGACATTCAAGTAGATTTAAGTGAATTCAGAAACATTCACTGTCTTCTTAGTAAGCAACTCCAGTGTAAATATGGGCTTGTGTTTTAGGTTATTGTCCTACTGAAAGGGAATTCATCTCCCAGTGTCTGTTGGAAAGCAGACTGAACCAGGTTTTCCTCAAGGATGTTGCCTGTGCTTAGTTCCATTCAATTTATTTTTTATCATGAAAAACTCCCCAGTACTTAATGATTACAAGTAGTGATTACGTATTACGTTTTTGGGCGATACCGATATCCAATATTTTCCTTGCAAAAAAAAACAATACCGATAACCGATATTAAAAATGTTATACCGGCCTTTTAAGCATTCTAGTACAGTTAAATAGTTAACACACACACATGGACGCAGCGGTCTAAGACACTGCATCTCAGTGCACGAGGCATCCCTGGTTTGAATCCAGGCTGTATCACATCTGGCCGTGATTGGGAGTTCCATAAGGCAGTGCACAATTGGCCCAGAGTTGTTTGGTTTTGGCCGGGGTAGGCCGTCATTGTAAATAAGAATTTGTTCTTAACTGACTTGCCAGGGTAAATAAACGGTACACACACCCAAACTGACCAAAATCATTTGGGGGGGGGGCATTTACGTATGTTCCCATTACCAGAAAACATAATCACCACCTATTTCTTTCACTTACTTGCTGTGCTGTTTCGTTGTTCATTTGTTCAGTCATTTCATTTTTAACCAGGATTTCATCATACATGTCAACCAGTGAAGTTTTAGCTCTGTCTGTCTGTGGCCTCTCTTCCTCGGTGCTCACTGTCACTGTGTCCATTTCCATCTTGTCCAGCTGTGTATGTAACATTTCACGTAAACCCTGTTTCTTGTCTGCATCGAAGTAGCGGTCCTTGTACATAGCATCGTGCATGGTGGCGACACAGTAAAGAGAGAATGCCACCGAACCGCTTTGTTGAGCAGGCACTTCAATACCATGACAGAGGGCATCACGTCTGCTGCAGACACAGTTGATGAGCTTATTTCTCCAGTCAGTTGTTCGAATGGAGCTAGGAGTGTGTTTATATTTCCAACTTTCAAACATGTTCTCAAATGCCATTGAAATGGCAGCAGCGGTATGAGAACCAGCACATTCATGAGCAATACGACTTTCCTCAGTACGAAATCCTTGACGACCCACTGTGCTGTCAGACTCAGCATAATCATGGGCTGATATCGCTGGTCCAAATGTCAGGCATGATGCAATGTTATTTATTTATAAAAATTATTATATATATTTTTTTAGCAGTGATGCTATTACTGTGTAACTTCGGTAGGGCAAGATGTGAAAAATAGCGCACTAGTGTGTACTGGTGCTCGACCAGTCGGCAAAAGCCAACATCATCCACAACAGAGAACGGTTGATTGTCAAGGGCAATGAATTCCATTATCTTGGTGTTGTCTCACTGAACTTGTCTTACTCTTTCAAATGACTGCTCGACTTGTTGACTGCTCGATCCACACAGCAGACATTGTGGGCTAGGTTAGGAATGCTGTGTTGCATTTGGAATTCACTGCTCGAATGAGGGTTATTAAAACTTATTATATGTGTGGGGTACATTGTTTCACACAGAGTGAGTCCATGCAACTTATTATGTGACTTGTTAAGCCCATTTTTACTCATGAACTTATTTAGGCATTCCATAAGAAAGGGGTTGAATATCAAATCAAATCAAATGTATTTTATAGCCCTTCGTACATCAGCTGATATCTCAAAGTGCTGTACAGAAACCCAGCCTAAAACCCCAAACAGCAAGCAATGCAGGTGTAGAAGCACGGTGGCTAGGAAAAACTCCCTAGAAAGGCCAAAACCTAGGAAGAAACCTAGAGAGGAACCAGGCTATGTGGGGTGGCCAGTCCTCTTCTGGCTGTGCCGGGTGGAGATTATAACAGAACATGGCCAAGATGTTAAAATGTTCATAAATGACCAGCATGGTCGAATAATAATGAGGCAGAACAGTTGAAACTGGAGCAGCAGCACGGTCAGGTGGACTGGGGACAGCAAGGAGTCATCATGTCAGGTAGTCCTGGGGAATGGTCCTAGGGCTCAGGTCCGAGAGAGAGAAAGAAAGAAAGAATTAGAGAGAGCATATGTGGGTTGGCCAGTCCTCTTCTGGCTGTGCCGGGTGGAGATTATAACAGAACATGGCCAAGATGTTCAAAAATGACCAGCATGGTCGAATAATAATAAGGCAGAACAGTTGAAACTGGAGCAGCAGCACGGCCAGGTGGACTGGGGACAGCAAGGAGTCATCATGTCAGGTAGTCCTGGGGCATGGTCCTAGGGCTCAGGTCCTCCGAGAGAGAGAAAGAAAGTGTTAGTATAATTTAATTATGCCGATGTGCTTTCATCAATTGAAAGCCCTTCGTCTATTTTATGAGTATTTGTAAGATTTCTTGTTTGCATAAAATAGACGCAGACCTTTAAATAATAGGTAATAGAATTTATTCTCGGAGCGCGCTACCACTCAAAACACATGCATCAGTTTAAATACAGATCATGATGTCATTTCACTGTCTTAACCGAACCCCCCCCCCCCCCCCCCTCTCGACAGGACAAAGTAAGGTGAAAAGTTCATTCTAACACACTCCCAGATAACTTTTGACCCCTCAACATTATCGATCACAACTGAACTGACAGGTTTAATTAACAGAAACCCTAGGAATGCACTCACTGCCTAATCTAAAAACCCCAGAGCTAAGTTTCAGGTTGGGTCAACCATAGGCTAACGACCTGATGTGTTTACACAGTCCACAACCCATTTGTTCCTGCCCAGTAGAAATGCCCATTAACATTCTATTCCTCCTTGTCCTGTCACACAATTTATTCTTATGAACTCATATTGTTAATCAGATATAATATAACAGAGTATAAGTTTACTTACAGTTCCATTTAAAATGATTTGTTCAGTCATATTAATCATGATTTCCTAACAGAAAGAGAGAAGGAGAGAATTAGAGAACGCACACTTAGATTCACACAGGACACCGAATAGGACAGGAGAAGTACTCCAGATAATACAAACTGACCCTAGACCCCCGACACATAAACTACTGCAGCATAAATACTGGAGGCTGAGACAGGAGGGGTCAGGAGACACTGTGGCCCCATCCGAGGACACCCCCGGACAGGGCCAAACAGGAAGGATATAACCCCACCCACTTTGCCAAAGCACAGCCC
The DNA here is from genome assembly GCF_034236695.1 of Oncorhynchus nerka. Taxonomy (NCBI): domain Eukaryota; kingdom Metazoa; phylum Chordata; class Actinopteri; order Salmoniformes; family Salmonidae; genus Oncorhynchus; species Oncorhynchus nerka. The sequence goes on from NC_088408.1 coordinate 88,820,768, forward strand.
CCACACCACTAGAGGGATATCTTCAACCACCAACTTACCATCCTGAGACAAGGCTGAGTATAGCCCACAAAGATCTCCGCCATGGCACAACCCAAGGGGGCGCGCCAACCCAGACAGGATGACCACATCAGTGAATCAACCCACTCAGGTGACGCACCCCTTCCAGGGACGGCATGAGAGAGCCCCAGTAAGCCAGTGACTCAGCCCCTGTAATAGGGTTAGAGGCAGAGAATCCCAGTGAAAAGAGGGGAACCGGCCAGGCAGAGACAGCAAGGGCGGTTCGTTGCTCCAGAGCCTTTCTGTTCACCTTCCCACTCCTGGGCCAGACTACACTCAATCATATGACCCACTGAAGAGATGAGTATAGTTGTTGACTCAAGACATTTCAGCTTTAAAATGTTTTTGTCAAGCCCTGATCTGTTTAACTTTTTCCCCCATTATCCCTGTTCTCTGTTTCTGTTGCCAGTTAGTCTTGTTTGTCAAGTCAACTAGCGTTTTTTCTCAGCTCCTGCTTTTCCCTAGTCTCTCTTTTTCTTGCCCCCCTGGTTTTGACCATTGCCTGTCCTGACTCTGATCCCACCTGCTGATCACTCTGCCTGCCCCTGACACTGAGCCTGCCTGCCGTCCTGTACCTTTGCCCCTACTCTGGATCACGACCTCTGCCTGACCTGACCCTGAGCCTGCCTGCCGTCCTGTACCTTTGTCCCACTACTCTGGGTTATTGACCCCTGCCTGCCTTGACCTGCCGTTTGCCTGCCCCTGTTGCTGTAATAAACTTCTTTGATTTAGAAGATACTGTTGCACAAACAAGATGCTGATTTAGGCCAACACAATCACTGGTATCAGGCTGTATAGCTAGCTACGTTTGCTCTGACTCAGTACATTTATTAACTAGCTAGCCAGCTAACTAGCGATTAGCATTATTGGCTAACACGACTTAGCCACAACTTGATAAGAAAAGACAAACTAGCTGTTTGCAGATGTAAGAAACACAAACTAATAGTGTAAATATAAAACGCTTGTGGGTTTATATTAAGAATCAAAGAGAAACAGCATCATAGTCATCAACATTGTTCTATGTGCTGCATTGACCATGCTAACTGAACTCCAGTGTCTCATCATCTAGCAACAACAAATGCGCTCCCTGAGTGACAGGATACGGGGCTGGGGCTGTGTTGAAAGTGGCATTGAGAGAGAGAGAGCAGAGAGAGATGACTCGAGTAGCAGAGTAAACTATAAAAATGGACTCTACACACGGCGTATCACATTTAACAAACCAAACATTCAAATACCGTTCTAGTAGGTAAATTAAAAACCCAAACCGGTCCCATCAATACCAGTATAGCAAAATACGGTATACCACGCAGCCCTAGTGTGAGTACTTGCACTGGTCCTTACAATACAATTTATACGTCTATGGATGGCTCACATGTCCTTCCAGCTCCATACCGCATGCCTGTGTGTGTTGAGTGGAGATGGCCATGAGGGCCATGAGGGCCATGAGGGCCATGAGGGCCATGAGAGCACCTGTCTTTCTAATCCCCTTCACAAACCATTCAGACAACAGTGTATAACAACCACCTACTGACCCTTAGTAAGATCATGTCATGGAAGCGTAGTTTGCTTTTGACGGTTAACAAGTTTATGCAGACATAAATCCTAATCCCCAGGCTAATTGCTACAAGAGAGTTACTCTTGCTATAAAGTTACTCTTTGTAATCGCATTTACAATCAAACAATTACATATTTTTTTCTCTGAGTACTTATTTCCCATCAATATATTAATCAGGAAATATGTCACTGTCTTAAGGTTTTTGAACTGGGCGATGGTGCAGGTGCATTTTCACTACCCTGGTATCTGGTGTCTTGGAAACTTTGGTCAAGTTAAGTACAACAACCATAATTCCCAGGTCTAATTCTGGTTGGAGAATTCTAACATTTCATGTGAAGCAGTAGCAGTACCACTTCATGCTATTGCACTGGTAAAGCCGGATTACAGGCAACTCCATTACAATGTTAATTAGTCAAAATAGATGAGGATTGATATAGCAGCGTTGATAAGTACAAGTCCCTGGCTAAAGTGAAGCATCACAGTACAATAGATATAGTATGTATGGGGAGGTTTGCTTCCCCTTTTATTCAATGTTTATGAATCATCCCCCTCTTGATGGTGAGTGTGGGAGCCAGCCAAGCTATAAAAAATGGTAAATAAGGGAGAGAGAGAGGAGAGAGAGAGGAGAGAGAGAGGAGAGAGAGAGGAGAGAGAGGAGAGAGAGGAGAGAGAGAGGAGAGAGAGAGGAGAGAGAGGAGAGAGAGAGGAGAGAGAGAGGACAGAGAGAGGAGAGAGAGAGGAGAGAGAGAGGAGAGAGAGGAGAGAGAGGAGAGAGAGAGGAGAGAGAGAGGAGAGAGAGGAGAGAGAGAGGTGAGAGAGAGGAGAGAGAGGAGAGAGAGAGGAGAGAGAGAGGACAGAGAGAGGAGAGAGAGGAGAGAGAGGAGAGAGAGAGGAGAGAGAGAGGAGAGAGGAGAGAGAGGAGAGAGAGGAAAGTGAAGTAGAAAGAGATAATGGGAGAGAGTGAGAATTCTGCTAAAATATCTGTGTATAATGTAAAACACAAAATAATGCATAACAAAGCCATCCCCTACAGAGAGTTGAACCTGGGAAAGACTCCCCTAAGCAAGCTGGTCCTGGGTGTCTGTACACAAACACACCCCACAGAGCCCCAAGACAGCAACACAATTAGACATAACCATATCATAAGAAAACAAAAAGATAATTATGACACATTGGAAAGAATCATAAAAAAACTGAGCAAACTAGAATGCTATTTGAGAAGACAATCTATGTGCACACTGCCCACAAAATGAGGTGGAAACTGAGCTGCACTTCCTAACCTCCTGCCAAATGTATGACCATATTAGAGACAAATATTTCCCTCAGATTACACAGACCCTCAAAGAATTTGAAAACAAACCCAATTTTGATAAACTCCCATATCTATTGGGTGAAATACCACAGTGTGCCAACACAGCAGCAAGATTTGTGACCTGTTGCCACAAGAAAACGGCAACCAGTGAAGAACAAACACCATTGTACAGTGCCTTGCAAAAGTATTCATCCCCCTTGGTGTTTTTCCTATTTTGTTGCATTACAACCTGTAATTTAACCTCTTGAGTGTAGGGGGCAGTATTTTGATGTTTGGATGAAAAACATACCCAAATGAAACTTCCTATTTCTCAGGCCCAGAATCTAGAATATGCATATAATTGTCAGATTAGGATAGTAAACACTCTGAAGTTTCCAAAACTGTCAAAATATTGTCTGTGAGTATAACAGCACTGATATTGCAGGTGAAAACGTGAGGAAAATCTAATGAGGAAGTGCCTTCTATTTTGAAAGCTCCCTGTTCCATTGCATGCCTTCCCTCCATTTAAAGAGATATCAACCAGATTCCTTTTCCTATGGCTTCCACATGGTCTGAACAGTCTTTAGATATAGTCGCAGGCTTTTATTCTGAAAAATTAGCGAGAAAGATCACATTGCGCCAGTGGATGGTTGGGTGCCAGCAGAGTTTTGCATGCGCAAGCAGCTTGGAGCAGACATCTCTCTCCTATTGAAAAAGCTACAGTCCGGTTTAAATATTATCGATTATTTATTGTAAAAACAACCTGAGGATTGATTATAAAAAAACGTTTGACATGTTTCTACGAACTTTACGGATACTGACATGCCAGGTGGATTGACAACAAGCTAAGCTGTGTTTTGCTATATTGCACTTGTGATTTCATGAAAATGTAATATTTTTAGTAATTTAATTTGTATTTGGCGCTCTGCAATTCAGCGGATGTTGAAAAAATGCCACTAAAGGGATGGGTGCGCCAAGAAGTTAAATGGATTTTTATTTGGATTTCATGTAATGGACATACACAAAATATTCAAAATTGGTGAAGTGAAATGAAAAAAATGACTTGTTTCAAATAATATAAAAAAAGAAAAAAGAAAAGGAAAGTGGTGCATGCATATGTATTCACCCCCTTTGCTATGAAGTCCCTAAATAAGATCTGGTGCAACCAATTACCTTCGGAAGTCACATAATTAGTTAAATAAAGTCCACCTGTGTGCAGTCTAAGTGTCACATGATCTCAGTATATATACACCTGTTCTGAATGGCACCAGTGTCCGCAACACCACAGCAAGGGGCAACACCAAGATAGCGGCACCATGAAGACCAAGGAGCTCTCCAAACAGGTCAGGGACAAAGTTGTGGAGAAGTACAGATCAGTGTTGAGTTATAATTGTTTTTCCAAAACTTTGAACAATCCACGGAGCGCCATTAAATCCATTATTAAAAAATTGAAAGAATATGGCACCACAACAAACCTGCCAAGAGAGGGCTGCCCACCAAAACTCACGGACCAGGCAAGGAGGGCATTAATCAGAGAGACAACAAAGAGACCAAAGATAATGCTGAAGGAGGTGAAAAGCTCCACAGCGGAGATTGGAGTATCTGTCCATAGGACCACTTTAAGCCGTACACCCCACAAAGCTGGGCTTTACGGAAGAGTGGCCAGAGAAAAGCCATTGCTCCAAGAAAAAAATAAGCAAACACATTTGGTGTTCGCCAAAAGGCATGTGGGAGACTCCCCAAACATATGTAAGAAAGTATTCTGGCCAGATGAGACTAAAATGTAGCTGTTTGACCATCAAGGAAAATGCCATGTCTGGCGCAAACCCAACTCCTCGCATGACCCCAAGAACACCAAGAACACATTTTTCATCAGCAGGGACTGGGAAACTGGTTAGAATTGAAAGAATGATGGATGGCGCTAAATACAGGAAAATTCTTGAGAGAAACCTGTTTAGGTCTTCCAGAGATTTGAGACTCTGATGGAGGTTCACCTTCCAGCAGGACAATGACCCTAAGCATACTGCTAAAGCAACACTTGAGTGGTTTAAGGGGAAACATTTACATGTCTTGGAATGCCCTATTCAAAACCCAGACCTCAATCCAATTGAGAATCTGTGGTATGACTTAAAGATTGCTCTACACTAGCGGAACCCATCCAATTTGAAGGAGCTGGAGCAGTTGTGCCTTGAAGAATGGACAAAAATCCCAGTGGCTAGATGTGCCAAGCTTATAGAGACGTACCCAAGAGACTTGCAGCTGTAATTGCTGCAAAAGGTGGCTCTACAAAGTATTGACTTTGGGGGGGGTGAATAATTATGCACACTCAAGTTTTCTGTTTTTTTGTGTGTTATTTCTTGTTTGTTTCACAATAAAAAATACTTTTCATCTTCAAAATGGTAGGCATGCTGGGTAAATCAAATGATAAAAACACCCCAAAAATTTTAATTCCAGGTTGTAAGGCATCAAAATAGGATAAATGCCAAGGGGGTGAATACTTTTGCAAGCCACTGTAAATACAACCCATATTTAGGGGATATATACATACATATTTTCTACTCTAACTATTTTCACATTATATGACACTTTTGTGAGTGTAATGTTTACTGTACATTTTTGTATTGTTTATTTCACTTTTGTTTATTATCTATCTCACTGGCGTTGGCAATGTAAAAATATGTTTCCCATGCCAATAAAGCCCTTAAATTAAATGTAATTGAGAGAGAGAGAGAGAGGTGCTGGCTGTCCACCAGGCTGTGCTGGTCTCCAGTAGGGAACAGCTCCGGTCTCTCTCTCTCCCCCACTGCTGTGGACAGATGGAGCAGAAGCCAGCCAGGGAGCAGGCCTTAGTGCCCATGTGTCTGCTCCAGGTGGTGAGATTCTGTCACAGAGGGGGGATGAGAGGTGGAGAGAAAGAGAGGGGGGGCTGTCACAGAGGGGGACAGGGTTAGAGGAAGAGAGATGCACATCATTACAACACTCTATATAGACATAATATGACAGAATAAAGACATTTCAGATTTTGAAACTTTTGTGAGCGTAATGTTTATAGTGCATTTTATTTGTATCTTTTCACTTTTGTTTAATATCTATTTCACTTGCTTTGGTAATGTGAACATATGTTTCCCATGCCAATAAAGTCCTTTAAATGTAATTGAAATGTAATTGAGATGCAGAAAACGGCTGTCACAGAGGAGGAAGATGGGCTCACAGCATGCCAGGTCAGCAGAGAGAGGAGGGTCTCTAATGAGATAGAGGGAATCTCTCAAAGTGCAACTTTGCAAATGTGTCTTATTGGATACATATGTCTGATAAGTAATTGTCCATCAGATCTCTAGTTTCTTTGTGTGCGTTAAATGCTGCTTCTAATCTTTGTTTATGATGTAGTGTTATGTCGCTTCACATACAGTACCAGTCAAAAGTTTTTCTATATTTGTACTATTTTCTACCTTGTAGAATATTAGTGAAGACATCAAAACGATGAAATAAAACATAGGGAATCATGTAGTAAACAAAAAAGGGTTAAACAAATCAAAATATATTTTATATTCTTCAAAGTAGCTACCCTTTGCCTTGATGACCGCTTTGCACACACTTGGCATTCTCTCAACCAGCTAGAATAAGTAGGTGTGTCCAAACGTTTGATTGGTAGTGTACGTTTCTTAATGCTCTCAAAGTGTGATTTAATTTGCTGTGTCCAGCCAAAATGGACGCCAAGAGATGGCTGAATGGTGCTGTCCAGTAGCAACATTTACACAGCTCACTGCAGAGAGGGAGAGATGAGGAGATCTCTGTAGTGATCTTGACAGCAGAAACAGATGTTGCAGCACAACAGAGACGGGTAATTAGCCACAGGAACATAAAAGAGCAAAGGGAGGGTCAGGGACACCAGCCAACCATAACCAGTAACCAGCCAGACTCTACTGGCAATGCAAGAGATGATGGCTATTGACTGGAGCGGATGGGTCCTCTTTCGCTCTCTAGTGGTGAAGATATGACATTACAGGATATTTTCTTTACGTGTACCAAGTTATGGTACCAAACGCATGACAAAACTATGAATGCATTGCCTGCTGTAAACACACTTACGTATGTTGACTTGGGACCTAATGGTTTCTTGTCAAATACCGATAATAAGATAATAAACACATTTTTGGAAGTCAATTATTCAAGTTCAGTACAGTTGAAACCCCTATCCACCTATAGTGTGTATGACATGTATATAAACTTTGCTTTCTAAATATGATTAATAGATAAACATGATACATAAAATGTAAAGTGGAAAAGAATAGGCTATTACATGGACATAATACATGCATCTGTTTATAAAGAGCTACGTCATGCATCACCATGAAGTTGGGGAGGAGCAGCCGTATACGGTAGACAGCAAACACAGGCCTGCCAAGCACAACACACAGGCCCCTGTTTATATGGATGCAATGGCTCCAGCAGGCAGGTAGACACTGGGACCCAGTCGCGACAAGAGCACTTTGGACAGCCACAGACCATAAGAAACCAAGGAACCATTTGGAGCCAAAATGGATGCCAGGAAATGAATGGTGCTGTGCAGTAGCAGCATTTATACAGCTCACAGCTCAGAAGGAGAGATGAGCAGATCTCTATGGAGACTATTAAGATACAGTTTATTCACGGTATTTGACTAAACCATATGACGTCAAGGACATTCGGAACTCTGGGGGATGAATCTAAATAAATGCTTCTGGAGTTATTATATGAGATGCTTCCATAGGGAGCACTCTGTTTCCTGTTTTTACTGATGCAAGGATAAGAAATGTACAGAGTTTGATAGAGATCTATGACGTCAAAGATCACAAACAAAATAGGTCTACTAGGTTATTCATGCATACTGCACAAATATACATTTTGCGAGCAACAAATGTTCTTCACCTGTTACTCAATCATTCCATATCACAATTCCACAGTGGCCACATAAGATGTTCAATTGCAATTAATTTGCCACGATACCCTATGGCAGACACATTTGCAAGGAGCAACCCACTGAGCAAAAACTGGTTGAATCAACATTGCTTCCATGTCATTTCAACCTAAATGTGATGAAATGAATCAATGTGGAAAACTGATTGGATTAGAAACAATACAACGTTTGTTTTGCCCATTGTTTAACCTAAATCCAATGACAGTGACATGTTTTGTTGATGTCATTAGCTGACAACTCAACCAAATGCCAATCAAATCTAAACATTAAACTGATGTCTGTGCTCAGTGGGAACACAATAACCAATGTAAGAAGATGACATATACAGAGCTGTAAAGAACTGCACAGGCACTTGTAGCCAGGCAGAGACAAAAGGTCATAAGGTCAGGCTGTTTAAAGATGTATGAGGAACCAGTGTGACTTGGCGTTGAAACTGTCCTCTGCTCAGGTATGCTCAGGTGTCGCTGTCAGTCTGAGTGGATTGGTGTGAGACGAGAGCAGAGAACAGGAGATCAACAGGTGGATGGGTGGCAGATGTGGACAAGGCTTTACCTGGCCAGAAATACAGTACACTGCTCCCCCTGAGAAAGACAATAGATAGAGCCGCTGTTCTGGTTTCAACTTTTTGTTTGATAATGTTGCTGATAAGTTACTGTGTCTTTGATGACATATTTTTTAAATGTTGTTTTACAATAGACGTAACAGGGGAAAGAAGAAAAGTGTTTAAAGCCCAGTTGCTTGAATGGCCATTCATAATGCATCTGATTTGGTATGACGAAAGAGTAAAAAATCTATACTGAACCAGGAGAAGGTCTGTGACACACATCCATAGAATCTGTACAAAGCTCTCCCTCGCCCTCCATTTGACAAATCTGACCAAATCTGACCATAAAAACTATAGAATCTGTACAAATCTCTCCCTCGCCCTCCATTTGACAAATCTGACCAAATCTGACCATAAAAACTATAGAATCTGTACAAAGCTCTCCCTCGCCCTCCATTTGACAAATCTGACCAAATCTGACCATAAAAACTATAGAATCTGTACAAAGCTCTCCCTCGCTCTCCATTTGGCAAATCTGACCATAACATCCATAGAATGGGTTTGAGTTGATGGAACAAAGATAAAAAGTGGATTGAGCCAGTAGTAGACTATGTATTGTATTGGAAGTCAGTCGGAAATAACTGACATCAAACATGTACTGTCTAGTGCCAACCATATGCTATTTGGTGTGAAAACAACCAAAACTCCCAGTATCTCTTAATCCTGAGCAACCTACAGTACCTGTAACCTAACCACTGATGTTGTGGTCACTCATGTGCAAAGTATTCACACCTCTTGACTTATTCCACATTTTGTTGTGTTACAGACTGAATTTAAAATGGATTAAGTTTAGATTTGTTGTCACTGGCCTATACACAATACCCCATAATGTCAAAGTGGAATGTTTTTTTTTTAAGTTTACAAAAAGAAAACACAAAAAACGCTGAAATGTTTTGAGTCAACAAGTATTCAACCCCTTTGTTATGGCAAGTATAAATGAGTTCAGGAGTAAACATTTACCTAACAAGTCACATAAGTTGCATGGACTCGCTCTGTGAGCAATAATAATGTTTAACATTATTTTTTAATGAATAACTCATCTCTGTACCCCACACCAAAAAAAAGCTGTAAGTTTCTGCAGTCAAGCAGTGAATTCAAACACAGATTCAACCACAAAGACCAGGGAGGTTTTCCAATGCCAAACAAAGTCCACCTTTTGGTAGATAGTGTAAGGGTTGTCGTCAGTGGAAGAAGGTGAGGACCAAAGCGCAGGGTGGTAAGTGTTCATGATGATGTTAAAACTCAGAACACTAAACAAAAATGACAACGTGAATTTACCAAAACCTAAACAGTACCGTGTGGCCCAAACACTCACACGGAAACAAACACCCACAAACCAAAAGTGAAACCCAGGCTACCTAAGTATGATTCTCAATCAGAGACAACTAACGACACCTACCTCTGATTGAGAACCATACTAGGCCGAACACAAAAACCAACATAGAAAAACAAACATAGACTGCCCACCCCAACTCACGCCCTGACCATTCTAAAACAAAGAATAAAATAACAGAACTATGGTCAGAACGTGACAGTACCTACCTCCCCAAAGGTGCGGACTCCGGCCGCAAAACCTGAACCTATAGGGGAGGGTCTGGGTGGGCGTCTGTCCGCGGTGGCGGCTCTGGCGCGGAACGTGGACCCCACTTCACCATAGTTTTTGTCCGCCTCCTCAACCGCCCCCGTGGCCCCTTATGAGCGGCGACCCTCGCCGCCGACCTCGGACTAGTGGGGACCCTCGCCACAGGTCTCGAATGGACGGGAGACTCCGGCAGCGCCAGACAGGCGGGAGACTCCGGCGGCGGGAGACTCCGGCAGCGACGGACAGGTGGGAGACTCCGGCTGCTCCGGAGTGAAGGCCGGTTCTGGCAGCTCCTGGCTCACTGAAGGCTCTGGCGGCTCCTGGCTGACTGACGGCTCTGGCGGCTCCTGGCTGGCTGGCGGCTCTGGCGGCTCCTGGCTGACTGGCGGCTCTGGCGGCTTCTGGCTGACTGGCGGCTCTGGTGGCTCCTGGCTGACTGGCGGCTCCTGGCTGACTGGCGGCTCTGGCGGCTCAGGACAGACTGGAGGCTCTGGCGGCTCAGGACAGACTGGCGGCTCTGGTGGCTCAGGACAGACTGGCGGCTCTGGCAGCTCAGGACAGACTGGCGGCTCAGGACAGACGGGAGACTCTGGTAGCTCAGGACAGACTGGCGGCTCTGGGGGCTCAGGACAGACCGGCGTCTCTGGCGTCTCAGGACAGACTGGCGGCTCTGGCGGCTCAGGACAGACTGGCGGCTCAGGACAGACGGGAGACTCTGGTGGCTCAGGACAGACGGGAGACTCTGGCGGCTCAGGACAGACAGGAGACTCTGGCGGCTCAGGACAGACGGGAGACTCTGGCGGCTCAGGACAGATGGGAGACCCTAGCGGCTCAGGACAGATGGGAGACTCTGGCGGCTCAGGACAGACGGGAGACTCTGGCGGCTCAGGACAGACGGGAGACTCTGGCGGCTCAGGACAGACGGGAGACTCTGGCGGCTCAGGACAGACGGGAGACTCTGGCGGCTTAGGACAGACGGGAGACTCTGACGGCGCTGGGCAGGAGGAAGGCTCTGGCAGCACTGGACAGGCAGAAGGCTCTGGCTGCGCTGGACAGGCGGGAGCACCTGTAGGGAGAAGACTGAGAGTCAGCCTGGTGCGGGGCACTGCCACCGGAGGGCTGGTGCGTGGAGGTGGCATCGGATAGACCGGTCCGTGCAGGCGCACTGGAGACCTTGAGCACTGAGCCTGCCCAACCTTACCTGGTTGAATGCTCCCCGTAGCCAGGCCAGTGCGGCGAGGTGGAATAGCTGTGCTGGCGAACCGGGGACACCATGCGTAAGGCTGATGCCCTGTACGCTGGCTCGAGGAGACGCACTGGAGACCAGATGCGTAGAGCCGGCTTCATGGCACCTGGCTCGATGCCCACTCTAGCCCGGCCGATACGAGGAGCTGGAATGTACGGAAGCTTGTACAAAATAAAAAATATTCCAACACATGCATCCTGTTTGCAACAAGGCATTAAAGTAAAAATGAAAAAAAATGTGACAAAGCAATTAGCTTTTTGTCCTGAGTACAAAGTGTTATGTTATGGGAAAATCCAATGCAGCACATCACTGAGTACCACTCTTCATATTTTCAAGCATAGTGGTGGCTGCATCATGTTATGGGTATGCTTGTAATCATCAAGGACAGGTTGTTTTTCAAGATAAAAAAGAAGCGGAATGGATCTAAGGAAACCCTGGTTCAGTCTGCTTTCCAACTGATACTGGGAGATGAATTCACCTTTCAGCAGGACAACAACCTAAAACACAAGGCCAAATCTACACTGGAGTTGCTTACCAAGATGCTCCTGAGTGGCCGAGTTACAGTTTTGACTTATTGAAAATATATGGTAAGACCTGAAAAGGGTTGCCAAGCCATGATCAACAACCAATTTGACAGAGCTTGAATAACCTTTCTAAGAATAATGTGCAAATGTTGCACAATCCAGCTGTGGAAAGCTCTTAGAGAACTACCCAGAAAGACTCACAGCTGTAATCACAGCGAAAGGTGCTTCTACAAAGTATTTTGGTCTGTTCAACCTCTCTTTCGTATCGTCTGAGATTCCTAATGATTGGAAAGTGGCCGGGGTCATCCTCCTCTTCAAAGGGTGAGACTCTCTAGACCTATATCCATCCTGCCCTGCCTTTCTAAAGTCATCAAAAGCCAAGTGAACAAACAGATCACAGACCATTTCGAATCCCACCCGTACCTTCTCTGCTATGCAATCTGGTTTCCGAGATGGTCACGGGTACACCTCAACCATGCTCCAGGTCCAAAATGATGTCATAACCGCCATCGAAAAAAGACAGTACTGTGCAGCCGTCTTCATTGACCTGGCCAAGGCCTTCGACTCTCTCAATCACTGTATTCTTATCGGCAGACTCAACAGCCTTGGTTTCTCTAATGACTGCCTCGCCTGGTTCACTAACTACTTCTCTGATAGAGTTCAGTGTGTCAAATCTGAGGGCCTGTTGTCTGGACCTCTGGCAGTCTCTATGGGGGTGCCACAAGGTTCAATTCTTGGGCTGACAAATGTCTCTGTATATATAAATGATGACGCTCTTGCTGCTGGTGATTCTTTGATCCACCTCTACACAGACGACACCATTCTTTTTACATCTGGCCCTTCTTTGGACACTGTGTTAACAAACCTCAAAACGATTTTCAAAGCCACACAACACTCCTTCCGTGGCCTGCTAGTAAAACGAAATGCATGCTCTTAAACCAATCGCTGCCTGCACCTGCCCGCCCAACTAGCATCACTACTCTGGACGGTTCTGACTTAGAATATGTGGAAAACTATAAATACCTAGGTGTCTGGCTAGACTGTAAACTCTCCTTCTAAACTCACATTAAGCATCTCCAATCCAAAGTAGAATTGGCTTCCTATTTCGCAACAAAGCCTCCTTCACTCATGCTGCTAAACATACTATCATAAAACTGACTATCCTACTGATCCCTGACTTTGGCGATGTCATTTACAAAATAGTCTCCAACACTCTACTCAGCAAATTGGATGCAGTCTATCACAGTGCCATCCGTTTTGTCACCAAAGCCCCATATACTACCCACCACTGCGACCTGTATGTTCTCATTGGCTGGTCCTCGCTTCATATTCATTGACAGACCCACTGGCTCCAGTTCATCTATAAGTCTTTGCTAGGTAAAGCTCCACCTTATCTCAGCTCACTGGTCTCCATAGCAACACCCACCCGTAGCACGCACTCCAGCAGGTATATCTCACTGGTCATCCCCAAAGCCAACATCTCTTTGGTCGCCTTTCCTTCCAGTTCTCTGCTGCAAATGGAACGAATTTCAAAAATCACTGAAGTTGGAGACTTATATCTCCCTCACTAACTTTAAGCGTCAGCTGTCAGAGCAGCTTACCGATCTCTGCAGCTGTACACAGCCCATCTGTAAATAGCCCATCCAACCAACTACCTACCTCATCCCCATATTTGTTTATGTTTTTCTGCTCTTTTGCACACCAGTATTTCTACTTGCACATCCTCATCTGCACATATATCACTCCAGTGTACATTCTAAATTGTAATTACTTCGCCACTATTGGCCTATTTATTGCCTTACCTCCTTACTTAATTTGCACACACTGTATACAGATTTTTCTATTGTGTGATTGACTGTACGTCTGTTCCTCCCATGTGTAACTCTATGTTGTTTTTGTCGCACTGCTTTGCTTTATCTTTATCTTATTTTCAACTGGCCAACCTGGTTAAATAAAGGTGAAATAAAATGTAAAAAATAAATAAAATATTTACTCAAGGATGTGAATACTAATGTACATGGGATATTTCTGTATTTAATTTCCAATAAATTTGCACAAGTTTTGAAAAGCATGTTTTCACTTTGTCATTATGGGGTATCGTGTGTAGATCGAAAAAAGTACTGTGCAGCCGTCTTCATTGAACCTGGCCAAGGCTTTCGACTCTCTCAATCACTCTATTCTTATCGGCAGACTTTCGCTGATATTTAGTGAGGGTGTAGAGAAAAAATATAGTTAACCCATTTTAAATTCAGGCAATAACAGAAGAAAATGTGGAATAAGTCAAGAGGTAGGATTAGTTAGGCCCTGTAGCGTTGTGTCAGATCACTCTGTCTGTGTCTCAGTGTGTGGATGCTAATTCTATCCAGTAGTTTTGAAAGTGGTGCTCACGAGTCAAAACGTTTCCCTGTTTTCTACGTACTACATCATCCATTTTGTATGACTGTTACGGAAACAGTTATCCTGTGTGTGTGTATCCTGTGTGTTTCTTTTCTCTCATTCTCCCCTCACAGGTGAAAACCATCACTCCCCAATCAGTCAACAATCAATCATCAATCAGAAGACACACCTCCTATTTCCTACCCTATCACAGTTCCTTCCCCATGGTTTAAAAACCCCATCATTTGTTTGTTCTGGAGCTCAATCTCTAGCTCAATCTCTAGCGCAATCTCTCTGTAAATGCCATGTCTGTAGGTCTCTGTGTTTCACTCTCGCTTTGTGTCGTAACCTCTCTTTTGTTTAAGCACCTCATAGCACCCTGTGAGTATTGTTTTTGGTTATGGTGTTTGTTTGTTGCTGGTGGGAAAAGGGGGAAACCAAGACAAGTCGCCCATGGGCATACACTACCCGTAGGTGAACTTTGTTAAATACACTAGTTAGAACTGGGCGGACCACCCACTGTATTTTTGGTTAGTTAGTTAGCTGTTGTTAAAGTAGGCTAGTCTAGCTTAGGGGTGTTTTGGATGCTTATTGTTTCTTTCCTTGGGTCCAGATCAGCCCCTTTTCCTGCTCCCCCCATTACCGTGTGTTTATAAATAAACCTAGAGTTTGACGGTAGATTTCTGTTGTCGTGGTTATTTCGTGCACACTTTTACTTTGTCACAATAAGTTATGCTTCACCATAGGGATGGAGCCAGGTTTCCTCCAGAGGTGATGCTTGGCATTCAGGCCAAATAGTTCAATCTTGGTTTCATCAGAGCAGAGAATCTCATAGATTAGCTGCTGCTGTGAGTACCAATACACCCCTGGATTCCAGCAGGGCAAGAAGAGCTGCTTCAGCCTCACCTGGTTGACTGGGGAGGTTGCCCTGCTATAAGTGAGTTTTCAACCTCTGTCAGGTGGTGGAGTAAGACTACAAATGTATGTAATGTCAGCTCAACCTCTAAGACTACACATTATTGTCAGCAAGTTTATTTATTGCCATTTATAGGAATTTTTGGTTAGAGTTCTCAAACAATAAAAACACACACCAGCCAATCAATCAATTATTACAAAAAATAGCTGAAATGTATTTTTTAGGGACTTTACAGCCTATTATCTGAAAAATAAATATCAGCTGTTTTATGTTTACTATAAAAACCTGAATACCGACTGACAGAAAACTGAATCCATGTTTATGTCTCATGACATTGAGCAATGCCTTCACCCACTATGTTCCCATTGACTGACCTACTGTGGAAAGTCATGATCAAAGTGTATTTTTCATCCTTTTCAGATGTAAAAGTCTCCAAAACCCATACAGCTCCTGGCAACAGCTGAACAATGGCACACAAGAGAACCTCAGTCTGCATCCAGACCAGAACCCTGGCAATGGTATAAAGCAAGGAAATAAAGGACTGTCTACAAGGCTTTCTACAACAACTTTCCTAAAATCATTCATCAAACATTTTGGGGGGAAATGTTCCAATTCCTGTTTTTAATGTTCTGCATAGTCATGCTTTCAGAAACAAAACACAGGACACATAAAACTCTGCCTCTTAGGAGTCTCTGTTTTAGCATACAGTAGGTTATTTCAGAAACAATGCTTGTCGAAATTGATGTATTTTATTGGTTTAGTGGCATGTTATGGGTATGAATGGATTGGATATCTTGCCATTTAAGTTAATTGTCTTCTGTGCAGGCACCATGGTGTAGTCGTGTCCATCCCCTCATTTGTTCCTCCAGAAGCCAAGAGAAGATTGTGAGGAGATTGTGAGGAGGAGGACCAGGGAACACCTGAAGAATGGGAGCAACGGCAGCCGGTCCACAGACAGTGAAGACCGCGCTGTGAAAGAGAACGGGAATCTAGGGAAGCTCAAACGAAGCAAGAGCCATTCAAGTCAGATTGAGGACAGCAAGGCCCCAGCCAGTAAGAGAGAAGAAAGCAGGGCCCTGGCCTGGCCAATAAGAGAGAGGACAGTAAAGGCCCTGGCCAATAAGAGAGAAAAAAGCAAGGGGTCAGTGGGGTCACAGAAGTCAGGGGTCACAGACCTGCCCTCGTCTGCCCCTCAGCACAAAATGCACCAGAAAAAGACCAGAAATTTTCAGGAGACCCCACAGAACAAATCAAATCAAATCAAATTTGATTTGTCACATACACATGGTTAGCAGATGTTAATGCGAGTGTAGCGAAATGCTTGTGCTTCTAGTTCCGACAATGCAGTAATAACCAACAAGTAATGTAACTAACAATTCCAAAACTACTGTCTTATACACACAAGTGTAAGGGGATAAAGAATATGTACATAAAGATATATGAATGAGTGATGGTACAGAGCGGCATAGGCAAGATACAGTAGATGGTATCGAGTACAGTATATACATATGAGATGAGTATGTAAACAAAGTGGCATAGTTAAAGTGGCTAGTGATACATGTATTACATAAAGATGCAGTAGATGATATAGAGTACAGTTTATACGTATACATATGAGATGAATAATGTAGGGTATGTAAACATTATATTAGGTAGCATTGTACCCAGTTGCACAGGGCGGGGTCGAGACCCAGGGTCTCGAGCTTGATGACGAGCTTGGAGGGTACTATGGTGTTAAATGCCGAGCTGTAGTCGATGAACAGCATTCTCACATAGGTATTCCTCTTGTCCAGATGGGTTAGGGCAGTGTGCAGTGTGGTTGAGATTGCATCGTCTGTGGACCTATTTGGGCGGTAAGCAAATTGGAGTGGGTCTAGGGTGTCAGGTAGGGTGGAGGTGATATGGTCCTTGACTAGTCTCTCAAAGCACTTCATGATGACGGAAGTGAGTGCTACGGGGCGGTAGTCGTTTAGCTCAGTTACCTTAGCTTTCTTGGGAACAGGAACAATGGTGGCCCTCTTGAAGCATGTGGGAACAGCAGACTGGTATAGGGATTGATTGAATATGTCCGTAAACACACCGGCCAGCTGGTCTGCGCATGCTCTGAGGCGCGGCTGGGGATGCCGTCTGGGCCTGCAGCCTTGCGAGGGTTAACACGTTTAAATGTCTTACTCACCTCGGCTGCAGTGAAGGAGAGACCGCATGTTTTCGTTGCAGGCCGTGTCAGTGGCACTGTATTGTCCTCAAAGCGGGCAAAAAGTTATTTAGTCTGCCTGGGAGCAAGACATCCTGGTCCGTGACTGGGCTGGATTTCTTCTTGTAGTCCGTGATTGACTGTAGACCCTGCCACATGCCTCTTGTGTCTGAGCCGTTGAATCGAGATTCTACTTTGTCTCTGTACTGACGCTTAGCTTGTTTGATAGCCTTGCGGAGGGAATAGCTGCACTGTTTGTATTCGGTCATGTTACCAGACACCTTGCCCTGATTAAAAGCAGTGGTTCGCGCTTTCAGTTTCACGCGAATGCTGCCATCAATCCACGGTTTCTGGTTAGGGAATGTTTTAATCGTTGCTATGGGAACGACATCTTCAACGCACGTTCTAATGAACTCGCACACCGAATCAGCGTATTCGTCAATATTGTTATCTGACGCAATATGAAACATATCCCAGTCCACGTGATGGAAGCAGTCTTGGAGTGTGGAGTCAGCTTGGTCGGACCAGCGTTGGACAGACCTCAGCGTGGGAGCCTCTTGTTTTAGTTTCTGTCTGTAGGCAGGGATCAACAAAATGGAGTCGTGGTCAGCTTTTCCGAAAGGGGGGCGGGGCAGGGCCTTATATGCGTCGCGCGGAAGTTAGAGTAACAATGATCCAAGGTTTTTCCACCCCTGGTTGCGCAATCGATATGCTGATAACATTTAGGGAGTCTTGTTTTCAGATTAGCCTTGTTAAAATCCCCAGCTACAATGAATGCAGCCTCCGGATAAATGGTTTCCAGTTTGCAAAGAGTTATATAAAGTTCGTTCAGAGCCATCGATGTGTCTGCTTGGGGGGGGGGATATATACGGCTGTGATTATAATCGAAGAGAATTCTCTTGGTAGATAATGCGGTCTACATTTGATTGTGAGGAATTCTAACTCAGGTGAACAGAAGGATTTGAGCTCCTGTATGTTTCTTTCATCACACCATGTCTCGTTCTCCATAAGGCATACGCCCCCGCCCCTCTTCTTACCAGAAAGATGTTTGTTTCTGTCGGCACGATGCGTGGAGAAACCCGTTGGCTGCACCGCCTCGGATAGCGTCTCTCCAGTGAGCCATGTTTCCGTGAAGCAAAGAACGTTACAGTCTCTGATGTCCCTCTGGAATGCTACCCTTGCTCGGATTTCATCAACCTTGTTGTCAAGAGACTGGACATTGGCAAGAAGAATGCTAGGGAGTGGTGCACGGTGTGCCCGTCTCCGGAGTCTGACCAGAAGACCTCATTTCCCTCTTTTTCTGAGTCGTTTTTTTGGGTCGCTGCGTTGGATCCATTCCGTTGTCCTGTTTGAAATGCAGAACACAGGATCCGCGTCGCGAAAAACATATTCTTGGTCGTACTGATGGTGAGTTGACGCTGATCTTATATTCAGTAGTTCTTCTCGACTGTATGTAATGAAACCTAAGATGACCTGGGGTACTAATGTAAGAAATAACACGTAAAAAACAAAAAACTGCATAGTTTCCTAGGAACGCGAAGCGAGGCGGCCATCTCTGTCGGCGCCGGAACAACCATCAGGAGTCCAATAACAGAGCCAAAGTCCCTGGTAAGTATAATTTTACTGTGTGTGTGTGTGTGTGTGTGTGTGTGTGTGTGTGTGTGTGTGTGTGTGTGTGTGTGTGTGTGTGTGTGTGTGTGTGTGTGTGTGTGTGTGTGTGTGTGTGTGGTTCCAGTTAGGCAGAAGAGTCTGGCATCATGCTACTCTACTATGAAGTTAATATTGCAGATGACCTGTCGTTAATCTTTTAAGGAGCTATTTTCATTTATATGTACTTTGTGAGATTGAAAAAGAGTTGGAACGAGTTTTGCTTTGTAAAGATTATTTGCAGGATGAGGAAGCTCTGAGTAAGCAGAAAAAGAAAAAGGATCTGGGTTCAAATGGGGAAAGCAGATATGGGGAAAGACTGAAGGACTTCTATTAAGAATGTGTGGAAATGAGCACTGGGTTGGACCTGAGCCCAAACAAACAGAACTGGTTCAACAGTGAGTGAAGAAACCATGGCTCAGTACGTGCCGGGATACCCCCAGAAAACTATAACTGATTTACATAATACACATATTAATGCCAGAATATATATCTTATATCAATGGCTTTCTGAATGAAGATTGATTTCAAGTGTGTTTTACAACAGGATTTAAATATTCAACCACTTTTCCATCCAACTAACCAGTAAATAGATGATTGTGCTTTTGTGTGATCCCGAAAAAGCAACTCAAATAAAATTGTTGCTGATTGGTTCGGAAGAGGTATAGAAAAACAATTATAAACTAGGTAGTTTGGGCCCCTGATGCTAAATATACCGCAGCCCCTCAGGCCTTATTGTGTAATTAGAAGCCTCCCTTTTGAAGGAACTCCCCGATTGCACAACACCCCATAATGACATGAAGCTGAAAACAGTACAGTGTGCCAAAGGGCATTCTGGGACTGTTACTGTGGTGTCAACAGACGCATAGCTCATCATCACCCTCAAATGATAAAGGAGTGTTTGGTTCAGCGGCGTCCATCATATGTTTACCTGATATAACCAGTTGAAAAATTCCACACTGTCTAGCAATATGACCTGCTGGATGTGGAGTATGGACCATTGCCAGACCATAGCATTACTGTGTCCCTCTGACCAGACCTAGTTTCAAACACTATATGAAATCTTTACTTTACTTGGGTTTGACTGAACCAATAGAATAATCGCAAAACTTCATACCCCGCTCATCTAGCACTGCCACAGTCCCAGTCCGAGCCCTGTCTAAGACATACCATCGCAGACCCAACCCTGTCCAAGAAATACCTCACTTATCCCCATAGACAAACAGAAAATACCTTGATGTACTTCCAAAATCTGTTTAATATTGATCAAATGTGACTGACGTGCCAACATGAATCTCTAGATTTACTCTAGTCTGTGTCAAGATGAGGAAGTGACTCCTGTCTTGATTCTGAAAAGTCACTATGAAAAATGCAACGTTTCCATCAGTTTTACATAATCTTAGCCAATTCATATAGATTGTAATTTCTTAGTAGGAAGAGAGCTATTTCAGAATATGTACACTGTAAAAAATGTAAAAACTTAAAAAAAAATTGATGACATTCTCTGTCATAAAAAAATCTGTGGTGTAAAGTACTTTAGTAGTACTTTAAAGTATATTTACTTAAGTCGTTTTTTGGGGTATCTGTACTTCACTTCACTATTTATATTTTTGACAACTTTTACTTTTACTACACTACATTTCTAAAGAAAATAATGTACTTTTTTCTCCATACATTTTCCCTGACACCAAAAGTACTCGTTACATTTTGAATTGCTGAGCAAGACAGGAAAATGGTCCAATTCACCTACTTATCAAGAGAACATTTGGACATCCCTACTGCCTCTGATCTGATGACTCACTAAACACAAATGCTTCATTTGTAAATTATGTCTGAGTGTTGGAGTGTGCTCCTGGCTATCCGTAAAATTAAACAAACATGAAAATGGTGCTATCTGGTTTGCTTAATATAAGGACTTCGAAATTATTTTTACTTTTCATTTTGATACTTAAGTATATTTAAAACCAAATACCTTTAGACTTTAACTCAAGTAGTATTATACTGGGTGACTTTCACTTTTACTTGAGTCATTTTCTATTAAGGTATCTTTACATTTACAAGTATGATACTTGGGTACTTTTTCCACCCCTGTAACAAATAAACCTCTGACTGATCAAACTGCAATATGTCTGACAAGTCAAACAGCTTAGACAACTTTTATCTAAACAAAAGAGTTATCTCTCAATCTCTCTTCTTCCATTGTCTGTTTCTAGTTGGACACCATGACAACTTGCTTATTCTCTCATAAAAAACAACCTGAAACATCAGGGGTATAAAACTCAAAGGCCATGTGTCAGATTGTGTTTTATCATGATTTCCTTTCAATTCATGTTCAATTAAGACCTAGTCAACCATGTGAGGGGAGTTCCTAATTAATCAGTAACCTTAATTCATCAATCAGGTACAAGGGAGGAGCGAAAACCCACAGACACACTCCCCTCCGGGAATTGAGTTTGACACTCCTGGTCTAAATATTAAAGTTTGACTACTTCTCTCTGTTGGCTCTGCATAGTTGTATGTCATGATGAACGTGCTGAACACGTCTGATAAGGTGGAACAGTTGGTGCTGAAGAACACAGGCCTGACGGAGGCCAGAGGTCCCATTCCTCATCCACCTCGAACCCCGTGGGGTCCACATCCTCTTGGACCTGCTGGGGGCTAAACCCCAGGACGAAATAGTGCTGTTGGTGACATACACCAGGCCTTTGGTGTTTAGTTCCAGCTAAAATCTCTTATTCTTAAATCTTTAGTGTCCTGGATGGAAAATCCTTGTATCTCTCTTTTATACACAAATTGAAAGCAGTGATTCCCATCCAAGTTCTGGGAAAGTTTATGACCCTAGGACTAATCAAAGTCATTCAAAACACATTGTGAATTAAGTTTACTTTTTGAAAGCCAATGATCTGGACAAGTGTAGGCTCCATATCTCCTAAGAAGATCTGCTGGACCTGCTTTGGGCCAAGCACTAGGGCATCACTGTCACAAAGCCTTTAATGTTTAGTTCTGGTTAAAATGTCAGAGCTTTAGCTACCATTGCTTCACTTATGGATGTACACTGGAGGCTCTTCAGAGGAAGAAGGGGAGGATCATCCTCAGTGAATTTCATAAAAATCCAAGTAGTGAAACATTAAAAAGGTTATCCTTTTTAGATAAACTATACTAAATATATTCATGTCACCAAATAATTGATTAAAACACACTGTTTTGCAATGAAGGTCTACAGTAGCCTGGTGCTACTCTGTAGGGTAGCACCATGGAGTAGCTGGAGGACAGCTAGCTTCCATCCTCCTCTGGGTACATTGACTTCAATACAAAACCTAAGAGGCTCATGGTTCTCATGCCCTTCCATAGACTTACACAGGGATTATGACAACTTCCGGAGGACAACCAACCATCAGACCTCTTGCAGCATAAACTGGCATGTTGTCCAACCAATCAAAGGATCAGAGAATGAATCTAGAACTGAAACCATAAGCTACAGCTAGCTAACGGTGTGTTGCTTAAAATGTGAGAGAAAGACAATAGTTGAACAGTATTTAATAAATTAATTTCTTCCAAAATTAAGGGAAAGAGAGAAAGAGAGATATTTGGTTGTATTTTAAAAAAATCTCACTTTCACTTAGCTAGCAAATGCAGCTAGCTAGTTTAGCCTACTCAAACACCCGGCTCAACTGAGAGGGATGCTATGTTAGCTGTGGCTGTGGCTATCCAACACTGGAACTCTTCCAAGTCAAGGTAAGCTTTTGGTTTAGTAATTGTCTGCCACCGGGGCCCACCGGTGTAACTGCTAAACTGCTTATGCATTAGTTTAGCCTTCTCAAACACCCGGCTCAAACAGAGAGGGATGCTATTTTAGCTATAAATTACATCATAGAGGCACTGCTCTGTAGGACATTGTTCCAGTGAGACATCTGACCCCATATTTTTATACATATTACGGAAATGTAACTTCTGAAATCATGAACAAGGAAAGGGTAGATTCCATAAAGCACAAGATATGTTATGTAAAGGACAAAATAATATGGATTTGTATGATTATTCCTACACAAGATCACTTGTCTAGCTACACAAGACTCGACTACTCTTCACTGTTAATAAATTACTTCTCACTGCTCTGTCAAATCATCTCATTGTGAGTTCAGTGTAATTTGGAGGTCAGTGGAAGAAAACTGAAGAAAAAAAGGCTCTTGGCCAACACACACGGAGGTCCTTCCCCTGATTTAAATATCTTTGTAGAGCTCAGGGACATGGCCGTTCAGCTCAGCAGGCAGGAGGGGTGTTTTGATTTTGCTAGGCTACTTTATGGTCTGGATGAGTCTTCAGAGAAAAAGCCCCATAAAGTAAGTCTTTCTTCCCTCCACCTGCGGTGAGGCCAGGACGTTTACCTTGTGTTATTTTCTCCCCACCCTGACTTACGCACAAACGCTGCCCTCAGGAACACACTTATCCCTCCTTGTTGAGTTTAGTATTCCCCTGGAATATTTTGTTGGCAGGAATTTCCATCTCTTGGTAACCATAGTGATGCAAACATTAACAAGTGGTAGTAATAACTACTACTATACTATTAAACAGTGCTTCCTATTAAAATCGAATGTTTAAACATTATTATATATTTTATTTTTTTTAAATACAGAAGTAAAGAAAAGCTTATAATAAAGAAAATAGACGTGTTGTATAACAAACATTAGTAATTTTTTTTGAAAAAGTCATACAAATAACCATAGGATATTAAATGCTTCATGTATAACTTATAACATATAACTTTTGACATGTTAGTATTGTGCTCATTGCAGGCAGAGATGGTAGGGGGACTCACCTCATAAAAGCCTCATATTTTGTCTATGTAGAGTAAGACAATGTCAAGGATCTTCAACTAGTAGCTATAAACCACCTGAATATTGATATTCATTAGATTCTTTCTTGAAGGTTGGGAGATTTTTAGTAATTAATAGTTATAACAAAAACATTTTCAAACACAGAGCACTTGGGAAACATAACTTAGGGGTGGCCAACACTCATGGAGAGCTAGCAGGATTTTCTTCCAGCCCTATTTTAAAGAGATAGTTCACCCCCAAATTACAAAATACAAAATGTTTGTGTCCTTACCTTGAAAGTAGTCTATGGACAAGGAGACTGCAATCTGCAAATCATTGCCATCAACCATGAATATTAAAATGTCCTGTACAGAGACTTGTTGTAGTGGTAACAATTGCAGCACATGTTGCATACAACTTTCCACCTGAGAGCCTTGATCAATCACTGCTTCCAAGCTTCCCACTGTTTCTAGCATTTGTCTGTATCCCTATCTATTTTAATTATTGTCTGAATAAAGGGTCAAACCACCCCCAAAAAATATGTTCCAAAAAATATTTGCATAATTTACATTTAATACCCCAAAAATCTCAAAGCAACAAAGTCTCAAATTTTCAGTGTTTATTTAATATTCAAAGCATTTTAAATACACCTGACCTGTGGTTTTCCCATTTAGGAGTTGTTCCAGGGGGCAATGAAATTCACATAGCAAATCTCACTCCAAACTTTCTTAAAAAGTTGGCAGCCCTGCACTTACATCTTCTGTCATGCCTATTCAACCTCTGAATGGCACACATACACAATCCATGTCTCAATTGTCTCAAGGCTTAACAATTCATCTCCTCTCCTTCATCTACACTGATTAGAGAGAGGGGAGAGAGAGAGAGAGAGAGAGAGAGAGAGGAGGGGGAGAGAGAGAGAGGAGAGAGAGAGAGAGAGAGAGAGAGAGAGAGAGAGAGGAGGAGAGAGAGAGAGAGAGAGAGAGATATAGATATATAGATATAGAGATATATATATATATATATATATATATATATATATATATATAGAGAGAGAGAGAGAGAGAGAGAGAGAGAGAGAGAGAGAGAGAGAGAGAGAGAGAGGAGAGAGAGAGAGAGAGAGAGAGAGAGGAGGGAGAGAGAGGGGGAGAGATAGAGAGAGATATAGATATATATATATATATATATAGAGAGAGAGAGAGAGAGAGAGAGAGAGAGAGAGAGAGAGAGAGAGAGAGAGAGAGAGAGAGAGATAGAGAGAGAGATAAATCAAATCAAATCAAATCAAATTTTATTTGTCACATACACATGGTTAGCAGATGTTAATGCGAGTGTAGCGAAATGCTTGTGCTTCTAGTTCCGACAATGCAGTGATAACCAACAAGTAATCTAACTAACAATTCCAAAACTACTGTCTTATACACAGTGTAAGGGGATAAAGAATATGTACATAAGGATATATGAATGAGTGATGGTACAGAGCAGCATACAGTAGATGGTATCGAGTACAGTATATACATATGAGATGAGTATGTAGACAAAGTAAACAAAGTGGCATAGTTAAAGTGGCTAGTGATACATGTATTACATAAGGATGCAGTCGATGATGTAGAGTACAGGATATACGTATGCATATGAGATGAATAATGTAGGGTAAGTAACATTATATAAGGTAGCATTGTTTAAAGTGGCTAGTGATGTATTTACATCATTTCCCATCAATTCCCATTATTAAAGTGGCTGGAGTTGGGTCAGTGTCAATGACAGTGTGTTGGCAACAGCCACTCAATGTTAGTGGTGGCTGTTTAACAGTCTGATGGCCTTGAGATAGAAGCTGTTTTTCAGTCTCTCGGTCCCAGCTTTGATGCACCTGTACTGACCTCGCCTTCTGGATGATAGCGGGGTGAACAGGCAGTGGTTCGGGTGGTTGATGTCCTTGATGATCTTTATGGCCTTCCTGTAACATCGGGTGGTGTAGGTGTCCTGGAGGGCAGGTAGTTTGCCCCGGTGATGCGTTGTGCAGACCTCACTACCCTCTGGAGAGCCTTACGGTTGAGGCGGAGCAGTTGCCGTACCAGGCGGTGATACAGCCCGCCAGGATGCTCTCGATTGTGCATCTGTAGAAGTTTGTGAGTGCTTTTGGTGACAAGCCGAATTTCTTCAGCCTCCTGAGGTTGAAGAGGCGCTGCTGCGCCTTCTTCACGACGCTGTCAGTGTGAGTGGACCAATTCAGTTTGTCTGTGAAGTGTATGCAGAGGAACTTAAAACTTGCTACCCTCTCCACTACTGTTCCATCGATGTGGATAGGGGGGTGTTCCCTCTGCTGTTTCCTGAAGTCCACAATCATCTCCTTAGTTTTGTTGACGTTGAGTGTGAGGTTATTTTCCTGACACCACACTCCGAGGGCCCTCACCTCCTCCCTGTAGGCCGTCTCATCGTTGTTGGTAATCAAGCCTACCACTGTTGTGTCGTCCGCAAACTTGATGATTGAGCTGGAGGCGTGCGTGGCCACGCAGTTGTGGGTGAACAGGGAGTACAGGAGAGGGCTCAGAACGCACCCTTGTGGGGCCCC